>NW_017963735.1:152173-264971 GCF_001661395.1 Hyphopichia burtonii NRRL Y-1933 | reverse complement strand
TCAGCAGCCTCTATAGCCGGTGCCTTTTCAGGTTTGCTAGCTGCCGCAATTACTCAAATGGACGGAATCGGAGGTTTAGAAGGATGGAGATATATTTTCATTCTTGAGGGGGCCTTGACCATTCTTCTCGGGATCCTAGCATACTTTGTCTTCCCAGACTTCCCACAGGATGCAAAATTCCTTAATGATCGAGAACGTGAGTTTGTCACTTACAGGGTCAAGCATGCTACCAATAGAGATGGAGAGAGTCTAAAAGAGGTGGCAAAACTCGGTAACGATCAAAGATCCGCTCCCTTAGGCGAAGACCATTCAAAGAAACCAAAGTACATCTGGGCAGCTTTTTCAGATTGGCAATGTTGGGCTTTCCTCATCATGTATTATGCCGTTGGAGTACCGCTTTATGGAGTTTCACTTTTCGCACCCACCATTATCAACAATCTAGGTTATACTGCAACCAAAGCTCAATTACTTACGGCCCCAATCTATATCGCTGCTGCAGTTGCTAGTATTGTACAAGCTCTCATCCTGGGTAAGCTTGGGGTCCGTTCTCCCTTTATCCTTTTCAACTTTCTGTGCACGTTGACCGGATACATCATCTTAATATGCATGGACCCTTCTACAAACCCAAAATCAACCTATGCTGCATTATTCATAACTGCTTTTGGAATCTATCCATCTTTCCCAATTGTGGTTGCATGGCTCTCCAATAACGTTGCTGGAACCTATAAAAGAGCCGTGGCAATGGGTTTGGAAATAGGGATTGGGAACCTATGTGGTATTTTCAGTAGTAATATCTATAGAACCCAGGACTCTCCCCGGTTTTTCTTAGGACATGGTATAGAGATAATGTTTGTTGCGCTTGGTCTAATGGCTTTGGTACTCACATTCTTCATTTACAGTGGCTCAAATGCCAAAAAGAAGAAAAGATTACAAGCAGGTTACTACGATGATTACTCAGATGATGATATACTTCAAATGGGTGACAAAAGTCCCTACTTCTTGTATAGGTTATAGATAAGATAATGAGAATTTTCCACCCACTTATTTTTTTTTTATTTGCGACAATACTCCATCTTCCCATGCGGGGACCCCATTGCTTCCCCCAAGGAGTTAGCGAGCTCGTAATAGTTCGATCCCGAAAGAGCTCAGGTAGCCTGAGTGTCCCATCAAATGAGTAGTTCCCCATGCTTAAAGGGTGTCTTGTTTCATTTTTCGCAGACAATATAACGTGGGGTAAGATGTCATTCTGACTATAAAAGAGATTGGAAATTCCGTTCATTGCTTTTCCAAAACCTTCTCGGGATAACGAAATCAGCTTAATCGATGGATAAGAATCTTGAAAAGCCTTCGGCTCAATATATTGAAGAAGTTGACCAGGAGTTCAACGACAAGAACAATGTTACTAGCTCTATTGAGAATGTAGATGGGGCTTCCCCAGATGCATCTAAATTTGAGTCGGTGGTGGAAGAGCCAGATTTCAGTGACATTGATCAGAAGAAGTTAATTAGGAAACTTGATTTCAGGTTAATGCCGCTCTTCACAATCTTATACTTGATAAGTTTTTTGGACAGAGGTAATATTGGTGCTGCTAAGATAGAAGGACTTGCAGAAGACTTGAATTTGCAAGGATCGGAGTATAATCTTTGCTTGACGGTGTTTTTCATACTCTACGCTGGTTGTGAAATGCCCAGTAATACGATATTGAAGCATGTTAAACCCTCTCTCTTCATAGTTGCCGCAATAATCTTATGGGGGATTGTCATGACTTTGAGTGGGTTAGTACAAAAATACGCTGATTTGCTTGCCTGTAGAGCATTGTTGGGGTTATTCGAAGCTCCTTTGTTTCCAGGTATCTCATTCTACCTTTCGGTTTATTATACCAAGAATGAGTTTTTGGTAAGAGAAGCAATATTTTTTTCAGCAGCCTCTATAGCCGGTGCCTTTTCAGGTTTGCTAGCTGCCGCAATTACTCAAATGGACGGAATCGGAGGTTTAGAAGGATGGAGATATATCTTTATTCTCGAAGGTGCCTTGACCGTTCTTCTTGGGATCCTAGCATACTTTGTCTTCCCCGATTTCCCACAGGATGCAAAATTCCTTAATGATCGAGAACGTGAGTTTGTCACTTACAGGGTCAAACACGATTCCAATAGAGATGGAGAAAGTTTGAAGGAGCTTTCTAAGCTTAATCACGGTCAAAGAACCGCACCATTAGGAGAGGACCACTCCAATAACCCTAAGTATTTTTGGGCAGTTTTCAAAGATTGGCAGAGTTGGACCATGCTTTTGGTATACTGTGGAACCTGTGTTCCACTTTATGGGATCTCGCTTTTCACTCCTACCATTATTAAAAACATGGGGTATGCATCGACCAAGGCACAATTGTTGAGTGCCCCCATTTATATTGTAGCAGCTGTGTTTTGCATCCTTCAGGCATATATTCTGAGTAGAATAGGACTTCGGTCCCCGTTTATTCTATTCAACTATCTATGTATTTTAGCTGGCTATGTTGTTTGTATCAGTATGGACCCAGTGAAATATCCACATTCCATTTACGGTGCTTTATTTGTTATTGCTCTTGGAATTTATCCTTCATTTCCATTGGTTGTGGTTTGGTTTTCAAATAACGTTTCGGGAACCTATAAGCGTGCGGTTGCAATAGGGTTCCAGATTGGTATCGGTAACTTTAGTGGAGCCTATAGCAGTAACATATATAGAGGACAGGATTCCCCGAGATATCTATTAGGCCATGGGATGGAGATTATGTTTGTTTCTATTGGGCTCGTGGCAATGGCTATCACCTTTATCGGTTACAGTGCCTCGAACTCTAAGAAGAAGAGAAGGTTGGACAGTGGCTACTATGATGAATACACTGATCAAGAACTCATTGAAATGGGTGACAAGAGTCCATACTTCATATACAGATTGTAGAAAAGTATCGGTTTTTTAATGATAAAGAAAAATTAACTTGATTTTGACGAACGTAAAACCTCTAAGGTACCCTTATGCTCAACCATAGCCACTTAGAAAGAGAGGAGGGGTCTTCTATAAGGATGTTAAGAGGCATAACTCCTGACAAGTAGTTCTGAAATTTTCGAAGTCAGAGCCGGACGTACCTATCTCTGCTTCGGGGTTCATGAGGGGAGTCCGAGCTTAGTTTCTAGAGTTAAGAATTGGACTCCCTTCCTCGTTACCTTTACTAATAATTAAGAGAATCAAATACTAGACAAACGTGGTTTCTCATGGTAATTTGTAAGATAAAACTATGGTTCTAGTCAAGCTGTATTAGTTATACACTACCATGGCTAGAGTTTTTTCACTTACAGCAATTCTGCATTTGCTGTTGCAAATTTCAACTGTAGTACTCTTCGGTCCGTTCCAATTGCGTTCAACGCTTATTAATAAATCCGTTGATTGACTAAATCAAACGTTGCTCAATTGGGGCTTCCAAGGCTTCGAGGCGGGGACTTGAAGGTAGCATCCCCTAGAGCTTTAGGAACCTCAGGAACTTGACGAAGTTGGAGTAGTGTTGGATGAGTTTTAACGAGTGTTCCAAGGCTATGGGATCATCCAAAAGTGAGAAATGATGTAAATCATTTCTACTTTTGTATTAGTGATGTTGGCCCTTATCAAATTTGCCAAGGGTCTTCCTGATATTTGACGTATTTTTCTTTTTTTAGCAGGAATTTCGCAGACGTTATAACGGTCTCTATACCATGGATATAAAAAGTTAACAATGCCATTAAATTTCTGAAGATTACATTAAACAACATTATAGCTTTAGAAATGAGTTCTGCTCTTTCAGAAAAAGAACAAAAAGAACTTGGAATGCCATTTCCTGATCAATATTTGGGGGTAAATGGGAAAAATGCCGATAAAAATAACGTTTCTAGCTCTATTGAGAATTTAGAGGATGGTTATTCTCCAGACGCATCTAAAATCGAATCGGTGGTGGAAGAGCCAGATTTCAGTGACATTGATCAGAAGAAGTTGATTAGAAAACTTGATTTCAGGTTGATGCCGCTCTTCACAGTTTTATACTTGATAAGTTTTTTGGACAGAGGTAATATTGGTGCTGCTAAGATAGAAGGACTTGCAGAAGATTTACATTTGAAGGGCAACGAATATAATATCTGTTTGACGGTGTTTTTCATATTTTATGCTACGTTTGAAATTCCTAGCAACACCATTTTAAAACATGTGAAGCCCTCGCTTTTCTTAGTTATTGCAATTATTTTATGGGGAATCGCGATGACTTTAAGTGGTTTATCACAAAAGTATGCTGATTTGCTTGCCTGTAGAGCATTGTTGGGGTTATTCGAAGCTCCTTTGTTTCCAGGGATCTCGTTCTACCTTTCGGTTTATTATACCAAGAATGAGTTTTTGGTAAGAGAAGCCATATTTTTTTCAGCAGCCTCTATAGCCGGTGCCTTTTCAGGTTTGTTAGCTGCTGCAATCACTCAAATGGATGGACTCGGTGGGTTGGCTGGTTGGAGATATATTTTCATTCTCGAAGGTTGTTTAACCGTTCTTCTTGGGGTACTATCATACTTCGTTTTCCCCGATTTCCCACAGGATGCAAAATTTCTAAACGATCGAGAACGTGAGTTTGTCACTTACAGGGTCAAGCACGATTCTAATACAGATGGACAGAGTTTGAAAAAGCTTTCCGGGATCAGCCATGGACAAAGAACCGCTCCCTTAGGAGAAGATCACTCCAATAACCCTAAGTACTTCTGGGCAGTTTTCAAAGATTGGCAGAGTTGGACCATGCTTTTGGTATACTGTGGAACCTGTGTTCCACTTTATGGGATCTCGCTTTTCACTCCCACCCTTATCAAAACTATGGGGTATGCATCGACCAAGGCGCAATTGTTGAGTGCCCCCATCTATATTGTGGCAGCTATATACTGTGTTGTACAAGCATTGATTATGAGTAAGCTTGGCCTTCGTTCTCCTTTTATTCTCTTCAACTTTTTATGCATGTTGGCTGGATATATTGTTTGTATAAGTATGGATCCCGAGAAGTATCCTCATTCCGTATACGGAGCTCTTTTTGTCGTTGCTCTTGGTGTGTATCCTTCATTACCTTCGGTTGTGGTTTGGTTTTCAAATAACGTTTCGGGAACTTATAAGCGTGCGGTTGCAATAGGGTTCCAGATTGGTATCGGTAACTTTAGTGGAGCTTATAGCAGTAACATATACAGGGGCAAGGATTCTCCAAGATACTTATTGGGCCATGGGATGGAGATAATGTTTATATCGCTTGGACTTGTGGCAATGTTGATCAATGTCATTGGCTATAGTATATCAAATTCCATGAAGAAAAGAAGGTTGGAAAGTGGCTACTATGACGAATATACCGACCAAGAACTCATTGAGATGGGTGATAAGAGTCCATACTTCATATACAGATTGTAATTGTATAGTTTCTCAATATACTTTTCAGTGGAACCCAACTCTTTTTGCAACCTTTTCACGCAGTACAAAAAAAATTTTTCAATCACAAATCATTAGTTACTCCTTCAAATATCCAAAAAAGAAGAGTCTACAGCACGATGGTTTCCATTATGGTCTCCCACTAACGTACTCAGCATCGCTCTCAGCAGCTTAATAATTATTGATCGGACGGGTAATCATGCTTTATGCTGGATATGGCCGTAGACGTTGATTTTTTTGTTTGGTTGAATACCAGAGTCCAGAAAAAACTCCCATACCATAAAGAAGCGCAAAAAAAGTATAAAAAAAGCCATTTTGGTACTTGTTTCCCCTAAGGGAAACCCCATTTTGTTTGGATATTGTCTTTAAAAGAATAGTTATATGCTTTAGTATCTCTTTTTTTTTTTTCACTATGACGGCTTGACATTAAAGGAAGAATATCAAAGCCCTACGGCGTCCGAGAAGTCAATTGCTATCAGATTCCATCACCAGTGGGATTGGTAGTAATTCTTCTTGTTTGGCATCATGTCTTAATTTTTCATTTCTAATTTAATACTTGCGTTGCAATTCTTTATTTCTAATTTAATACTTGCATTGCAATTCTTCATTTCTAATTTAATACTTGCATTGCGATTCCTCTCCTTCGACGGAAGGGTTGCATAAGCACAAAATGGACGTACAGTAAGCACAAAGTAGATGTACAGCTACATTTATCCAAGTGAAGCTAATCCACCAACTCAGTGAAATGTTGATGGGTGTTGAAAAATCTCAGAGAGATCAAAAAAAAAAAAAAAAACACTATTCTTCGATCCATACTAAGTAACAAGGACTCAGCACCGAACACTTAATCATGCTTGAACCGGATCATCGATACAAGTTAAATGGTCGTACCTGTGGTGATAGTAGACTCCTCGTTGATTTTTTTAGGGTGGTCGAGGACAAAACATGGCCTGTTATCAATAGAATAATCTCAACTTGGCAGCAGCATTATTATGTTACCTTATCGGTAGTACTATCAATTCCAGCTAATGAAATTGACTCGCTTGAATTGCAAGGAGCGGCAATGGACCCCCAAATCAGAGAGAAATTAAACTCAGCACCGGAAGTTCCCTTGAGTATACCAAATAAGATTTTCGAAGGTCAAATAACCAAGAGGAAATTAGTTGAAGATTTGAATTATTTCATTCATGCAAGCAACAGGATTAGATGTTTTATTTACGAAGCAAGATATAAAGGGTATTGTCTCTCCCAAGCTATGGAGGTAGCCGGTAATTTGAAGATGGTATTGAAGATGCTTGAAACATTTGAATATATTTCCTCAAAGTGGTATTCGGATGAATTCTATATACTTAAGAAGGATCATGGTCTTCAAATAAAACTTAAAATGTTCAATGAAGAATTCATCAAAGCATTTGTCTTGACCCAAGAAAGTCACTTATTTATTCAATTAGACAGGTTATATTATTTTAATGAGAAATTCCACGATACGCTAGAGCTCGAAACTGAAAAGTATTCTTGGGCACTAAGATATATATGTATATATTGGGAATGTATCGTGATTACAAATAGGTTGCTTGAAAATACCAAACACGAAGAGTTGTTTAGAAAGAGTCCCATTTACAATGAGTACTCCAATTCACAGTTAGCAATACCATTTGACGAATATTTATACGGAGTACGATTTGTACATTTAGGATTATACAAGGAAGGGAAACCCAGCAAAAAAGTAATGAATCAGAGTTTACTAACCATATACCAATCGATACTTGTATTATTTAATTCAATTGAAGAATTGGATTCGGATCTTATTTGGATAGTGGCTCGATATGGGACCATGGATGAAGAAAGTAAAAACGCTGATAAGATCCCCCGAACATTATGGCCTTTCTTTCAAAATGTTCATAACAAGAGTTTCCAATTAAAAGAACAATTTAAAAACAATTATCAAGCACTACATGAATTATTACTACCATGCCAACACCCCGATCTATACAATAGATTGAGGGATAGCATATCACTCTTCTTTAGTTGGACTAGCCACTTCCAGCAGTTCAGCCTGCGCCTATCAGTAATGGAGCTGATGGCAGTAAAGAAAGATAGATACGTTTTTTCACTTATGAAGACTCAATGCGAGTCACTTTACAAGAAGTTGAACCTGATAGTTCTCTTATTACAGCCACAGGGAGTGACAGCAGAAGAACCGGCGGTCGAGAAATTGGCCAAGGCCCCTTCTACCGTTGTACAACTGTTCTCCCAGCTGTGCTTGGACGCTTCTCGATTGGCAAAAGTGATTAGCTTGAATCAATCGTACGTAATCCGTCAAAATATATCGGTTCACTGAAAAAAAAAAAAAAAAAAAAAAGCGATGAGATTCACTTATTACTTCTTCAACTTATTAATTCAACTTATTAATTCAACTTAACTACTTACTTCGTTAGTTCGGCATGTCATTTTCATTTGGATTCACCAACGAAGACTTCAGTGACGACGAGTTGGAAGGCCAATCTGTTGTGGCCCAGACGCAACCGCAAGAACACCGCGATCCCTTGGACCAAATCAAGCTCGACGCAAACACCCAGCCCAAATTACATGAATTGAGTTCGTTACTAGGGACGTTGACCAATGTTCGACTCACGTTCGACAACTATACCACCGGCAAGGGCAACATCATCTATCGTCGAGAATTGTTTGATATCAAGCACCAGGTCATGATGGAGGAGGACGAAAACAACAACGAGATGATTAACGATATCTTAGTAGGAGAAAACAAAGACGACTTGAAAAAAGACGTTTACGAAGGGGGATTCAAAAGCTGGGAATGCTCCTACGATAGCGTGGACCACATTTCCGAAATGATTAAACTCGGCAAACTCAACCAGTACAAACATATCTTAGAATTAGGATGTGGAACCGCATTACCTACATGTTTCCTCTTACTAAATTACTTCAATGGCAACATTAAGTCCGCTGCAACCCAAATAACATTGAGTGATTTCAATTATGAAGTCTTGAGATTAGTCACCCTACCTAATATCTTAATCCATTGGGCATCGACTTTGGACCCGCAAGTCCTATACGAACTAAGCAACGCCAATGGCTCTGCCTTAAACAACGATGAGCTTCTCATCACCCCACAACTCATCACCCACTTCGAATCCTCTTTGCACAACCTAAACATCAACCTCCAATTCATCTCCGGGGCCTGGAGTAACCCTTTCATCGACCTCTTACCCAATCACCCGATCGATTTCCTCATCACCTCCGAAACAATCTACTCGCCAGAATCCTTACCCGTCCTAGCAGAAACCATCCTTGCCGTGCTCTCGCCCGTCAAGTCGTCTGCTCTAGTGGCTGCTAAAAACATCTACTTTGGCGTTGGTGGTTCGGTCATCGAGTTCGTCGCCTACTTGCAAACCCGTATCGCAACCCTTCCCTTCGTCCTCGACGTCCTCGACGTCGACGACACCCAATTGAAAAGATCAATCGTTTGTATCAATACTAAATAAATAGTAACTGTAACTCTAACTATTGCAACAATAAATAATCACCCCATTTAATTTGACTGCGGACACGACCCGCTTCCACTCATCAAATTTTCAGACACTGTTTTTTTTTTTTTTAGCCAATAATCAAATTTCAATTTGTGATTGGAGCTTTTAATAAAAGATTTTATCAACCACTTACTTTTTCTAATCAAAGTACATCTAGCCATCATTACAGGTATGTATACTCGAGTGAACCACGCACCAAGACGCGAGCAGACCCTGGCTCTATCAGCAGCAACAATGTGAACGAGGTGAAGAGATAACAAACCAACGAATCCGTTCAGGTAATGGAAAATAGCTCATCCAGAGCCAGATATGAATTGCGAGCGAGCTGCTCGCACAGCGGCCGCTTAGATCCTCCCAGCACGTCCTGGAAGATCCAGCAGGAATGCCAGACCAGGCCTCTGGACACTGTCAGGTTGGTGGATGGGACCAGAGAAGCGGTCGTCCGACTACCGACTTTTCCCGGCCAATCAAATGTTAAGTGAAGGAAGGACAAAAGATCCATACACCAGGGCGTTTTGATAATTTTTTTTTTTTTGTTAAATTTTTCAGTTTGTTCTTTTGATTTTTCAGAAAACTCAGTCTTTTTGGTTCGGGCTTTGCATGAATATATACTAACTGATATCTAGCCATGTTTCGTCAATCTATTCAAAGAATTGCCGTTCGTCAACAATCCACTGTTGCTAAAACTGCACCAAGAGCATTGTCTAATGCTTACGTTGGCAAATTAGACTCCAGATGGGAATCGTTACCAAAAGAAGATAGAGATACCTTAATAAGTGAATTAAAGGGTAGAATGGAATTACCATGGCAAGAATTAACCCCAGCCGAAAAAAAGGCTGCTTACTACATTTCTTTTGGGGAATGGGGTCCAAGAAAACCTTTGCACAGTCCTAGCGATAGAGCTAAAGTTTTCTGGGGTACCGTTATTGGTTTAGCTGCCGGTGTTGGTTTATTCGCCGTCATTAGATCTTTTGCTGCTGATGGTCCAACCACCATGAACAGACAATGGCAAGAAGCTTCTGATGAATACTTGAAATCTAAGAATGCTAATCCATTCACTGGTTACTCTCAAATCCAATAGATCTATTCCTTCCTTGACTTTGCTCCCTGTCATCATTTCCATTATTCATTTCTTACATGAAAACTTTGAAAAAAATATAAAAAAAAAAAAATTAAATAATATATATTAAAAGAAAAGATCACCCCATAAGTCTTACCTCGTTTGTTTGGTTTGTTTGTTTTTCTAATTTATTCTTCTTTTTGACCTTTTTTATATATGTATCTTTACTAATGCTTATGAATAATCTGAATCATCCATGAATAATCTGTAATGAAGTAAACAGATTCTTTGAAGTAAGACTGAATGGAATTTTCTTCTCCTTTTGAATTTTGAAATCTTTCTCTTTCTCGCATTAGTGGATTCTTTGAATCTAGTATTTTATATCATTAACTTATTGTCTTGAACTGATTTGTAGCTGCGGTGTTTAGTACGGTGTTTGGTAGACTGCAAAAAAGAGCAGTCGAACGAGAAAAAAGATACCAGATCTATATTAAAAAAAATAAAAAAGTCTATAAGTACATTATATACACATAAAGTCATTTCCCGAACTAGTCGTCCTCATTGCTTGGACCGAATTCACCCTCGAAGATAGTAGCACCAGCCTTACGTCTATTTTCAATGACTTGACATTCATTCATTGTTAAAATCATTTTAGCAGTGGGTCTATCGAAAGGATTTGGTTTCAACATTTTAGTAACTAGTTTATCTAAATTATTAGAATTGTAAATTAAGAAATCAGGAGCACCATGAGGAATTAAATCTTCAATACTGGCTAAAGAAGGATTTGGATGTTGAACATTCGAAGATTCACGATTTAATGAAGAAGTCAGTGATAACCCAATCGAATTATAAGAAGTTAAAGAAGAAAAATTTTGATGGTTTAAAAAATCCAGAATGTTATCACTTGATAGTTTACCAGCATCACTTAAATCACCGCTACGTAATTTTCTCCAAGGAGTTCCATTTTCTGGTAAAATAATATTAGTTGCAATTTCTAAAATTATTAAACCAACACTGAAAATATCAGCAAATGGAGTATATATCTTATCATTGATCAATTCAGGAGCAATGTAATTTCTATCACCTTCTAAATCAAAATCTTTTTCCAAAATTGGTAATTTTGTGGCTAAACCGAAATCACCAATTTTAAGAGAACCTTCAAAAGTGATAAAAATATTAGCTGGTTTTAAATCCAAATGTAAATAATTCTTCAGATGAATAAACTTTAATCCATTCAAGACTTCAATCAAGATTTTCCATATTCTAAATTCATCAATTTTATAATTTTTATTTTCTTCTAAAAAATCAAATAATGTACCTCCTTCACAAAACTCGGTCATTATATAAAAAAAATTATTAAAATCCCAAGCTTCAATGAAATAAACAAGGTACTCTTTTCCTTCATCTTGTTCTTTTAAATTAATATCTTCATTATCTTTAACCGAGGTTAACATTCTTAAAGCCTCAATTTCCCGATTAATTGTTTTACGTTCTAATTTACCAATGATTTGTTTTTTAGATCTTTTAATGGCAAATTTTTGATCTTGAAATAAACACTCATAAGCAATTGAAAATTCTCCAGTACCCAAGTATTTCAAATTTTTCAAACCAAATTTATTGATTAGATGGTCATCAATTTTGTGGGAGTTATTATTGGGGATGCTTGTTCTTATGGTTGACTGGGATGAATCGATTGAATCGTTCTTCAAATTGAGCGACTTTGAATGAATTAGGTTTGTTGGGGTGGAAGGTTCGTTAATTTTTTCAAGGTTATTCAATTTATTAATTGATATATTCAAATTTGGATAATTTGATTTTTTCAATTGATCTAGTTTTAACTGTTTTTGATGTTTTTTGAAAGTAACTGGGGAGAAATTAGCTGGCATTGAATGGGATTTTTTAACTGATTTAGTTGGAGTTTCAGGAATTAAATCAATATCTTCATAATCTGAACTTAAATCAATGTCTAAGTCTTTTTCGAAAAAATCAACATTCTTTTTAATCGTAGAAGGAGGAGGAATCTTGAAATAACTTAAATTTGAATCATTAATTGATTGATTTGATATATTTCTACCGACTTCAATTGAAATTTCCAGATCTTCTCCTTCGTCATGAGCAGAGCTTATTAGGTTACTTAAACTTGAGTTTCTAATTGGATAATTTGTAGTTAATGAATTTGAATTATTTACTGAATTCAATAAAGGATTTTTTTTAATTGGAGTTTCTGGGGGGAATTTTTTCAATTTATTATCTAGATTATTTGAAATTGAGTTTTTCTTCAATAATCCAGTTGATTTGAATGCAGTTTGTAGTGGTTTAACAAATTTATAAGAATTTTTATATTCATTTTCTTTATTATCATTTAAATTTGGTGATTTAACGGTTGTTTTTTTAGGAAAACCAACATCTTCATCATTATCTTGATATATAACCAATTGATCTTTATTTAAGGAACTATTTGACAGTTTCCTATTTTTAGAAGGACTATCATTATCTAAATCCATATCTAATTTATCAAGATTATAAATTTCAAAATTAAAATTTGAAGAATTTGGAGAAGATGCCGTGGTAAAATCATTATTTGTTGAAACTGATAAATTTGAATAGGAAGTTTTTCTTAGTTTAGAAGGTAATGATCTATTTGAATCATTTTTATTTTCGGTTAATATTTGATGATTATTTCTATTTGGAGATATTATTGCTAATTTATCGGAATTTTTAAACATTTTAAAACCTTTTAAACCTAATTTTGAAGGAGAGTATAAATTGGTTTGAGATTTGAAATCATTTTCAATTCTTATTGGAGAATGTTTTGTTAAGTTAATTTTTGGATTAATTTTAGAAGATGATGGAGAAGGAGACTGGGATATCAATTGATGAGGTCTTTTAAAATTTTTATTTTTGAAAGGAGGAGTATTCATTTCCTTATTTATGGCACAAGAGTCAATTTCATTTAAATCACTTATATTATCAATATCTTCCGGAATTTTATTTGATTTATCTTCAATTGATAAATTAAGGTATTTGGAAGATCTTTTTATTGAACTTTTCTTTAAATCATCATTTGATCTTAGTTTATTGGAATTTATAATGGTTAGTGTTGAAAAATCATTTTCATCACTATTATTAGTATCACTAAAATCTTCATCAGTTAATTGTTGATCTATACTATCGATTCCCATATACAAATCTTGTTTAACATTGAATGGGGGGCTTTTATTGATGGTTTTCTTATTAGCGGTCGATAAGTTTAACTCATCTTTAATATCATCCAAAATCAAACTATTGAATGATCTTGAAAAATGGTTATTTGCAAAATAATCAATTTTGGAATTGGAATTTGCTATAAACGATGATCTTGATGGATTTTCTTTATTTGAAGTCGATGAATTCGATATTACACTTGATCTTTTCGAATTCTTTGGTGTCAAGAAGTTATTTGGACTTGTATTTATTGAATTTGAACTATTTGTTGAATGAATTGTTTGATTTGATGAAGCACCCGCCGTGGTTAATTGCGGGCGCGTATTCATATTGGATTATTAAGTCTTGGATATATTATGGAGCACCAGAAGCAGCAGTAGCAGCAGTAGCAGCAGTATAGCAAAGTAAAAGAAGTAGTCTTGTTTTGAAGTTAATGAAAGTGATGTTTAAGAAAAGGAGGTGTTGATATCTGAATTAACCGCTGTGTTTATTTGTTTATTTGTTGTGATTTTTCCCTGGTGCACGGGTCACTCACTGGCCGTACCACCCTACTTTCCTACTACTCTTCTACAATTACTCTGCTGCTCTACTACACCTTCACCTTCTCTGCTACAGCTCCCTCTGCTCTACTACAGCTCCCTCTGCTCTACTACCCTCCGTCTACTTCACTACTGACACCTACTCCTTCATTCACTGACAGAATGGTGTTTGCACTGTAATTGAAAGGGACGTTTAAACGTAAACAACGCCAAATGATAGGTTCTTGGGCGCGGTGCACGACGCGTTTGTGGTCACGTGAATTGGTAGCACGTGACGGTTTGTGGTGTATGGGTCTAATGTGACGTTTTGCACCCGTACATATTCTTTTTTTGCTTTTTGCAGCCGAAGCAGAGTATTTTTATTAGCTTATCACGAATGAAGCTGGCCAAACCTGCTTAAAATCCAATTAAGTTACTTCATTGTGGATTCGTTCAAAACACAGCACCATGAACTCAAAGTACTACGCGAAGATCATGAAAAGCCAAGGTGAAAAGCTTATTGAGTACGATAACAGTATTTCACCGGAGAAATTGATGCAAATCTTCCCTTCTGAGAAGATTGTGTATGTCAAGTACATTCCTCCCGAAGACTTGTTAGAAAGGTATCGAGTGCAGCGGTCTATCTACGAAGGCATTGCAGATAGACTAGTGTACGTCAGTTCTACTGCATTCACCGAGTTTCCTGATTGTGATCAAATGGAGTATATCGAGAAATACACAAGTGACTTATTGGAGCAGAAGTATCCTGGAGAGCGGTTGTTTTACATCAACGGAGTCATGCCTGAAATATTGGCACGGATGAGTCCTCGTGAAAGGTTTCGTATAAAAGGAGACTTGCCTCGACAGATCCACGATTGGGAACTGTATGATTTAGAACTCCTTGCAAATGCTGCCATCCCCTTTTTCTCCATCAGTGTGCTTCCTGAATTTAGTTTTGATAGGGTTAAGCGTAACACCAGCCTTCCGAGGGCCCGTGGTTGGAATAGTAGATTGGACGAATTCCTGTTGGCATTTGAAACGGAGTTGGCTGATGAAAGTTTTAAGAAATTGAATTCTTTCCAGCGGTGTTTTCGAGAGGCGGTTTTAAATTCTAATCAGCCAGTAGACAAATGGGCAAGTATAAACTACGAGTTCTCACCCCGAAGTAGTTGTTATTTCCCAGAAGACGCTTCCGAATGTCGTCACCTTTTTGAAAAGTATATTGGCGATACCACGGTTTCTTTTCTTCGTATTGTCCGTCACCATATCTGGTACGAAAAGTATTGGTTCAGTACTGGCAGTTATTATAGTGACGACAAGAGTCGAACCCCGGTTAAAAGAAGACCAGACATTCTTTATATGGAGCATGGCGTTCCCTTAGTGGCGGTTGAAGCAATGGGTCCTGAATTCAGTGAATTGGTCGAAGATGGACTCGACGAGTCAAGCGAGGCGTTCAAGTCAATCATAAGACAAGTAGGCGGGTTCTTTGTTGGCTGCAATACAACACGGGCTATTGTAACCAATTTCCACTACTCTCTTTTCATTGAAATTGATGAAGTCAAACTCGGTCAGCTGAAGGGGTCTACAGGGATCCCGTGCAAGTATAGACTATTCCCGTTGAACAGATCTGGATTAACGGTGCAAGCAGCACTATTATCGTGGCTCTTTTTCGAAACCACCGAAGAGCTCGAGCTCCGTGGAGCAAGCCAGGAGGGAACCGTCAATGCGTTCATCCAAGCCGTGGGGAAGGAGATTGGCCAAGACGAAGAGTCACTTAATGCACAGATAAGAGCAAAACTCACCAACTCAAGTAATGCCCAGCGGGATATCAACCACGAAAAGAGCCATTCGCATATTGAAGGGGCCTGCGACTCATGGACTGGGTTTGAAGTACTACAAGGGGAAGGTCACGATCGACATGTTTACAAGTTCAAAGTGGATTTGATTTGCCAATACTTCCCCTTTTTCAACCAAGTGCTCGGAGCGTTGAGCCAGGATGACCTGGTGGTAATGAAGCTTTTCATTCCCGATGTCATTGCAGAACTCGATCGATGGCCGACATCTAACATGAGAGAAATCAAAATGTGCATTGAACTCTTCCTTAGAGAGGCTTCGTGCTACGAGCGCATTCAAATACATAATGCAAGTGCTGATGAGCAAATTCACACTCCTACTCTCTATCACTATGGTGGGTTCCGGATGAACGTCAAACACCGGAAGCCCATTGACGGATACTACTTATTGCTCTCGTACGTCGAGGAACACGACACCAAAGTCACTAAGTCGATGGTTGAGCAGGGATGCAGACAGCTCCAAATGATGGGGGGTCTTGGAATCAGCCATGACGATATTGCAAGAAGGAATTGCAAAATTTCCAACGGCAACATTGTATTTCTAGATTTCTCTCATGCTGCGACCCGGTATCAGACATACAATAACTCTCCAGATATAAGGGTTCTTAAGAAGATCTTTCGATACGACGAGCTCTAATCATTCTACTCAATATATTACCTACGTAAAGTAACCTCTCACACATACCGTCTCCCAATCGAGTTTCGCTTAAGAGTGGATTAAGTACAAGTAGTCGACGGCACCTGCCGTGTAATCAAAAGCATCGCTGGCCAATCACACGCGACTGATGGAATCGATAAAGTTTGACACAATTGTCCCGGTCGAGTGGCGGCAGCCGATGGTTAGTAATGCGCGCACGCTGATTGGCCAGTGTCCAGGAAAACTGAGGCGGGCGCCCCAGGCGCGGGCCCGTGCACCAGGTTTTTCCATCGGATCTTCTCGTAAATGGTGACTTTTTGGGAATCATCGCACAATGAAAGGCTTCTTTTAAGTTTTAAATCTTTTCATCCTGTTTTTCTACTTGTTTCATAACTTTATTCCTTGATACTTGGATATATTGGTTGAATACTTTCTTGGTTCTTATTATGCATATATGATGGCTGAAATACCGACAGAATCACCTAAAAGGGGTATACCAGTTGGACAACAATGTTCGAATTGTAATACCACCAAGACTCCTCTTTGGAGAAGGGCCCCCGATGGGACGTTGATGTGTAATGCTTGTGGGTTATATTTACGTTCGAATAACGCTAATCGGCCGGTTAATTTGAAGAGACCTCCCAACACCATTCCTATTTTGAAGGAAGAAGAGGGAAGTTGTAAAGGAGATGGAAGATGTAATGGGACTGGTGGGAGTGCTGCTTGTCAGGGATGTCCTGCTTATAATAACCGAGTTGTGGTTAAGGAACAAGACAAATCGTACACTCATTCGAATGAAGAATCGAAAATCAAATCCGAAGATTCATCCACTGATTCTTCAAACGATGACGATCCTTTAGCGATTGCATGTTTTAATTGTGGTAGTACCATTACTCCTCTTTGGAGAAGAGACGACGCCGGTAATACAATCTGTAACGCATGTGGATTGTATTACAGACTTCACGGGAGCCATCGTCCGATTAAAATGAAAAGAACTACCATTAAAAGAAGGAAAAGAAATTTACAGTTCATTAAAAAGGATAAAAAGAAGAAGATTAAAGAAGAACCACCACAACAACCAACCCCATCAGTGGTGTTGCCTCCAGTTCAATTACCCCCAATAAACCATAATCCAATCAAATTGCCTTCCATCAGAAATGACTTGTATATACCGGGGATTAAAACATGTTGTGGAGGAGCCTGTTCTAAAAAAGTCACTCCGGTGGCAATCGATTTTACGTCATCCTATAAAAAAACTAACCCTACGAATGATGAAGACGACCTGGAAAACTCATTACGTGATAAAATGGAAAAGAAAAAACACAGTATGTCAATTGGTGGCTTACTTAATGGTTAATTGTATATTCTTATGTATTTAATAGACAAGTGTGCGCACGTGATGTTAGGCAATCGATAAGATGAAAAGTTGATTTATCTTAGTCTTGATCTTGGTATTCTTACCCTTTTTCTTCAACTATGACAGATATAGATCACTCGGTAAGTAGGAAAGTCAAGGATATCGGTGCTGGGTTCATTGGTGGCGCCACGCAAGTGCTCATTGGCCAGCCGGCAGACTTGGTGAAAATTAGATTGCAAACTTCGTCAACTCCATTAACGTCGACCCAAATCATCAAACAAGTTTTCGCCAATGAAGGCGCCCTTGCCTTCTACAAGGGAACGTTACCCCCCTTGATCGGAGTAGGGGCCTGTGTTTCGTTGCAATTCTACGGGTTCCACGAATCAAAAAGACAAATCCTTAAATATACAAAACAAAACTCGTTGAATCTATGGCCGCAAACCTATTTGGCCGGGGCAATGGCCGGTTTGGTCAACACCCCAATCACCGCCCCGGTTGAGCAGTTGAGAATCTTGAGTCAGAGCTCGTCCAAGCCAACCAGCTTGCGCTCCACCGTTCAGGCCATTTGGCACCACCAGGGCCTTAAGGGCGTGTACCGGGGTTTCAACATCACCCTCCTAAGAGAAGTGCAAGCCTACGGGATCTGGTTCTTGACCTATGAAACCTTGATCGGGAAGATCCAACAGTACAATAACTATACTTCAAGAGACCAAATCTCCACTCCGGAGTTGTTGCTCTCGGGGGCCTTGGCCGGGAATGCGCTCTGGTTGAGCTCCTACCCCTTGGACGTCATCAAAAGTAACATCCAAAGCGATGGGTTTGGCAGCCAGTCTCGTTTCAACGGCCACATCTGGTCCACGGCAAAGACCATCTACAAGCTCAACGGGGCCGCCGGGTTCTGGAAAGGTATTGTTCCCTGCTTACTCAGAGCCATTCCCTGCAGTGCCGGGACCTTTGCTTCCGTCGAACTAGCCCTCAGACTAATGGGTTAAAGACCAATGGGTTACTAAAACTTAATAAATAGTGAATATATTTGCAGTCTAGGCCAACCTGTAAGATCCCAACCTGCAATTCTTGCAGCCAGTGAGGGCGATTGCTTAATAAAAGGTATGCGCTTACCTAAGCAGAAAGTCCCCGGAGTCAGTTATCCAATGAGAATAAATGAAATGTTTTTTACATGAGAAATTTTCAACGATAACAATCTTCTTTTGAACTACTACAAGTACAAGCAAGAACAAGATGATAGCTAGAGGATTACGTGTGGGAGGCGTTCGTCATTTCAGTAAGAGTTTCACCAGCTTGAAGCCAGCGCTTGCTGCGGATGCCCAACCAAGTTACTTCAATACCGGAGGATCAACGCAATCGGTTTGGCCCAAGGGATTCAGAGCACCAAAGCCAAAGACTTGGGAAGAAAGCAATGAAAGTGCCTTGAGTAAAGCCACCAAGTTTTTCTTCTTGAACGAAATTGCCAGAGGGATGTACATTTGTTTGGAAATGTACTTCAGAGCACCATATACTATTTATTATCCCTTTGAAAAGGGACCAATCAGTCCTCGATTCAGAGGAGAACATGCATTGAGAAGATATCCAAGTGGGGAAGAAAGATGCATTGCTTGTAAATTATGTGAAGCCATTTGTCCAGCCCAAGCCATTACTATCGAAGCCGAAGAGAGAATCGATGGTAGTAGAAGAACTTATAAATACGATATCGATATGACTAAATGTATCTATTGTGGGTATTGTCAAGATTCTTGTCCTGTTGATGCAATTGTGGAAAGTCCAAACGTCGAATATACTACCGAAACCAGAGAAGAATTGTTATATAATAAAGAAAAATTATTAGAAAATGGTGATAAGTGGGAACAAGAATTACAATACTGTATCGATGCCGATGCTCCTTACCGTTAATTGCATGTATAATAAATATTTATTAATTTTGATCTTTTTCAGTGTAGTATCAACTAAAATAGCACCAGGGGACGAGGGGTACGGATTCTTTACACGTGTAAACCCTGATCGTCAACCATCGTCAATAGTACTGCCACTGGATCCTCTATTGGTACCTTAAAGTACCTTACATGTTTCTAATAAATATGTATTGACCTTATTGTTCTGTGCTTTTTTTTTTTTTTTTTGGTTCTGTTTTGCGTGAAATTTTTTTTTTAAGCTTTCCAGTGGTTTTTGCCCTACTCGTTCATCTTCAACTACCTTTTGTTCTTGATGATTTGGTTCATGGGCTGCTTCTTCCTTTCTTAAAGCTGGTTATCCCGTATTGGTCATTAACGTTGTAAAGTAAACCCAAAATATTTTATTTTTAGGCTTTGGTATATTTTTATCGCTTTCCTTTTTTTCCTTTGTTTCCCTTTTGTTTCTCGTTGGATTAACAAATTCCTAATCAAAATTCCATACTTGTTTCAAACTATTTCATCTTCTTCCTATATAACATGAGTTCGAATCCATTTCTAATAAAACCACACCCTCCGCCCCCTCCAACACCGACTTTCAACCAAAAGGAAGAAAAAGCTTCTCCCAGTAGTAGTTCTAAAAATATGTCCACTACCACTACTAATACTACTAGTTTACCATTTCAAATTCCCCGTCCAGGATTTAATCATTACTCGCCCTATTCCGGGTCTCCTTCATCAAATTACTCATTAGCATCTTTAGAGTCGCCCAAGCCAATCGATTCAATCAATGGTTCAATCAATTATTCCCCAAAACATTCCAGAAAACCGTCTTCACTAACCTCCAGCCGAAATATCAATATGAAGAACCTATCACTAAATTTGAATAAACCGGATGCCCTGCCGGAAAAGGAGGATTTGACCGACCCTTTGCCCTTTAATAAACCAAGTATAACCAGAAGAAAAACATTGACGTTATCCATACCGAATAATGAAGAACTCTTAACCCCAAACGTATCAAATACCCCCATAATGCCTCCATTACCAAAATTACCGAAAAAATCCCAAACCACCCCCCAATTATCTAATTTCAAATTCCCCTTGGAGCAAAATGATGAATTGAACTATCAATTGAACCAATCGTCGGATTATAATGAATACCCAAATAATTTACAAAGCCCCTTCATCATAAATAACGAATTCATCAATAAAGTTCAATCAATCAACTTGAACGACCATAAATTTAAAAAACTCCCGGAAGAACTACAAGAGAAAAATCAGCTAAACGCCTATCCAAATGGCCCAGCAAACGTTTTGAATAACCAAATCTACCTATTTTCCGATCCCAACATAAGCGATTACAAAGTCAACCTCAACGATTACGACTTGGTCATTAACGTGGCTAAAGAATGTCAGGATTTATCATTAAATCACGAAAATGAATACTTATACATCCCTTGGTCCCATAATTCTTCCATCTCAAAAGACTTACCCAATTTAACCAACCAAATCTCCAAATTCGATCAACCAAATAAAAAAATCCTCATCCACTGCCAATGTGGAGTTTCCCGATCCGCTTGTGTCATAGTAGCCTACTTCATGAAAAAATTCAAAATCGGCGTCAACGACGCCTACGACCTATTGAAAAACGGTACCTCCAACAACGATAAGCTTCTCGCTAAAGACCTCTCCCATAAAGGCTACTACATCGAAAGCTGTGATCGTATTTGTCCCAATATGAGTCTAATCTTTGAATTAATGGAATTCGGCGACTCCATCTCGTAACTATCGCCCGCCCCTTGGTCCCTGGTCCGGTTATCCTCTTCACTTCTCTGTATACTTATCTTTAATTGCATGTCTTATACCTGTCTACCGTCTTGTATTAGTCTTTGACTGCTAAAAGCTGGCTATTCTTTTTGTAAGTGCACGCGTATTTGAAACAAATCCTTAAACTCCGTACACCAGAAGCAGCCAAAAGCTGAATTTTTTTTTCTTTTTTTTTGGCACAAATAAAATTTTATCCCACTTCACCATATTGGCGGTAACTACTCTAGACATGTCCAGTAACAACCATTATACTCCCAAGCCAAGTGGCGGGTCGGGGTCCAACGCAGGCTCCAGCTCGGGAGCCAGAGAAAGAACGGGGTATGCCGGGAAGTACCCTGGCTCGTCCTATAAAAGAAGTCAGCCGCCGAGTGTGAGCCATTCTAATGAAAGCTTAGCTAACGGTTATAGCAGACGAAATAATGAGTCGTCGATCAATCGAGACTACTACGGCAGCTACCGCCCGTCGTCAGGCAGCCAGCAGGCACCTTTCCCCAGGAAAAGATCGAGTTACGAGAAATATGATTCTTACCCTCCCAAAAATAGACAGCCGTTACCTTTCAAGTCATCACTGAGACCAAAAGATAAGTTTAATAGAAGCTCTTATAATCCAAGATCGAACTATGATAATTCTTCCCGCTCAAGCTATATTAAAGATCGAAGAAAGTCATCTTTGGATGATAAAGCGAAAAAACCTGGCTCCTTCGATGACCGAGGTTATCAAAGAAAAGATGATAGAAAGTATACCGACCATTACTCGAGTGATCAACGTTCTGACAAATCCAGATCTGAAAATCGTTCCACGTATTCAACTGATGAAAACAGAAGATTGGAGTTAGAAAAATTGAAAAAATCAGAATCTCCTTCAAATACAATCACTAATCCTAAGTTACTTCATTTATTCGATGATGATTATGATTCGAGAACAGAAGAATCTAATAAGAAGCAAGATGAACCAAATGAATCCAAAGGACCAATTGAACCAAAGGAACTAAAGGAACCAAAGGGATCAAATGAATCCAAAGGATCAAATGAATCCAAAGGACCAAATGAACCAAAGGAACCCAAAGGACCAATTGAATCTAATGAACCAAATGAACCAATTGAACCCAAAGGACCGATTGAACAAGAAGTGAAAAGCGATAGTAGAAACTCCCAGGTTTCTGAAGAAAGTTCGGGAAAGAACTTAGACGGACCAAAAATTCCTAACGAAAATCAAGAAGGCGAAAAATCCTCTAAATCTTCAATAACCCCTACTTCCACTCCACCTGCTCAAAATCAAAAAACTTCGTTTGCAGATTATTTGAAAATTGCTAAAAGTAAAGCTAAAGATAATAATCAAATATCCGAACCTAAAGATGAGTCAAAAGATCCGGAAATTAGTCAAGAAATCAATAAGTCGAATTATGGCCCAAGTGATGGAAACGCAGATACCAAAAATCCCGAAAATCAATCCCCGCTGAATGTTCAAAAGCAAGACGGTTCTTCAAAACAACATACTGAACCTGAATTGAAATCATCAGAAAATTCACCAAAGATCATTACTTCGGCTACTGACTCAACTTTAACCGATATAAGTGATAATCGTGCTAAAGCCTTGTCAGCAACTTCAGCTACTGACTCAACCTTAACCGATATAAGTGATAATCGTGCTAAGTCAGCAGCTTCAGCGGTCAATGAGCCTAGTCGATCAGTGAATGATAGCTCCAACAATACTCAGTCCTTCAAATTGAATAAAGAGGAAAAGAAGAGGGACTTGAAAAAGTCACCTTCTGTCTCTGTAAGTGATGAGGAAGATGAAGCTGAAAGTAAGACTACCAAAACTGATGTCGAAGAATTTTCTGAACAAGAAACTCTCCCTGCTGACTCACCTCCACGTATTCGTCAAGGTAGAAAATTACTTCGTAAAAAAGATTATGATGAATATGATCAACCTTTAAGAAAGAAACAAAGAAATAAAAAATATATACTGTCAGATGATGAAAGTGACGATGAATCTACCGTTTTTAAAGAGAAAGAATTTTCAGAAGATTCGAAAAGCTCCAAATCTAGATCCACTTCTATTTCCAAACAAGATAGTGCTAGAAAATCGTCAACCCCAGGCTCTTCGAAATCAAAGGGATCCTATAAAGTTAAAAGAGACTCTAGTGGAAGAAGCTTGCTTCAACGTGCTTGTAAAAAAGGTGACTTGGCAGATGTTAAAAGATTCATTAGTCTTGGTGCAGATGCAAATGAAAGTGACTTTGGTGGATTCACCTGTTTGCATGAAGCTGCTTTATCTGGACATACAGATGTTGTGAAATATCTAATTAAAAATGGTGCTGATGTAAACAAACAAGCTATTGAAGCTGGGGATTCTGAAACTCCTCTCATGGATGCTGCTGAAAATAAACATATCGACACTGTCAAAGTATTGTTGGATAACGGAGCCAATGCTGATATTCATAATGCAGATGGTTATACTGCTTTGACTAAAATTTCTCATTTACATTCAGATGAAGAAGGTTATGACGAAATCATTGAACTTTTAGAAAAGGCCCTAGAGGCCCAAAAGGGGAATTCAAGTGATAAAGCAGTTCCTTTGGCACCTTCTAAAATAGTGGAAGATCCATATGAAGATTATTTCTTAGGCTTGGTTAAAAAGAAGAATTCTTCTTCAACAATATATAAATATTCTGCACAAGGTTTTAAAGAAGCTGCAGCTAGTGATTTTCTTGCTCATGATTATACTCTTCAAAGTAAACCAGATATATTGAATTTGGCCGCTAGAAATGGTCATGTTGAATTAGTTGATATTTTACTTGGTTTGAATCCAGGGTCCTATGATATAAATCAAGAAAACAAAGTTGGATTAACAGCTCTATTATCTACTGTGGGCCTCGGAAATTATGAAGTTGTTAAGTTTTTGATTTCTAGAGGAGCTGATCCTACTAAAAAAAGAAAAAAGGATGGTTTAAATGCTTTAGATATAGCAAAATATTCTGCTGAGTATGATCCAAGAGAAGTTGAATTACTTCAAGGAGAAATCTTGAAATCATCTAATGGACCAACAACATCTGAAAAGACACCGGCTAATGAAAATGCAATAATCAAGGAAGCTCATAAAGATACTACCCTGTCTTTTAAAGAAGAAATCCCTAAAGAGTCAAAAAAACCAGAAGAGAAAGAAAGCGAAGATTTTGAGAAGCCTGTTAATTCTGATGTTAGCGATCATGAAATTGAAAAACAAAAGGAAAATGATTTTGATGAAAAAGATAGAGAAGATGAACTCTCTCTCAACAAGAAACGCAAAATTTCATCCGGTAATTCTGATCTGAATTCTACAAAGAAGTTAAAGAAAGTCAAATCAAGGGAATTTGATAAGTTGAAGTCACAACCAAGTAACGTTTTTGCCAAAGACAGAACCCCAGAAGCAAACGAAGATCCAAAACGTTTCAAGTCCAGGGAACAATCACCAACTTCAGTTACTCCTACTCAACATTCACATCGTCCTAGTTTGGAATCAAGCAGATCATCTGATCGAGATATTACTAAAAAACCACTGACTCAATCACCTTCCCCTGCACTTTCGTCTGCTTCCATTACTTCTCCTGTGACTGCTCCTGCTCCTGCTCCTGCTCCACTTACTAAAGCACAAGAAGAACAAAGAGCCAAAATTGCTGAAGAGGCCAGAATCTGGCAAGAAAAATCTGAAGCTAAGAAGAAGGCTAGAAAAGAGTTCTTCATTAAAGCCGAAAAAGAAAAAGAACGCAAGAGAAAAGAAGATGAAGAAAAGAGAATTGAGGAACAAAAGAAACAAGAAATTTTGGAGCATGAAAAGAGAATTAAAGAAGCTGAAGAGATTGCAGAAGCCAATCGTCAACTTGAAGTCAAGCGTGAACAACTTAAATTTAAAAAATGTATCGAAAATTATCCTATTGGATTGAGATGCATAAAATTTGGTATTGAACATACTTTAGAAGAACTTTCAAAATTCGTTCCATTGTACGTTTTCAAAATGAATGGAGAAGAATACGTCATTGATCTTCAACTTTCTTTAATGACTGCCTTATCTATTACTGAATTGGGTGAAAAGGCAAACTTTAGTTCTAAAATTGAAGTCAGTCTTGAAAATAAATCTAAAACTTGGATCCTCTTCTATCCTATGATTGGTATTGATCCTTCAAATCCACATTTGAATTTACAAAGAGAAGGACACTCCAAATTTAAGTTTCTTTTATTAAACTTTGTTAAGCTTTCGGAAGCAAAATCTTTTCTTGAAAAACATTATCCAAAGATAGTCGATCTTATTTGGAATAAGAAGTTCATTACTCCTGTTGATTTGGGATCCATGATGCCATTCAATGAAGTACGCAACATCCAAGTTGATATTTTGACTGATAAAAATGATATTGTCATCGATACCGAATCAGTTCAGAAAACTAGCTTCGTTCCACCTAAATTGAGACTCCGCAAGGATGCTCTTAGAGTGATCAGGAAATCTAATACACCAATCTGGTAATAAATATGCCCCTACTTTTTCATTAAACTTGAAAGTTCAAATCAAAAAAAGAAAAATTAAAAAAAAAAAAAAAAAAAAAAATAAAAAAAAAAATTTTACTGGAACGTATGTCCTTTACTTCTTTTTTACGAGTTTTATGTCTTCATTATTAATGCCTAATTCTTTGCTTCTCTCCTATGTGCTGTATTATTTATAATTTTTATCATAATATTTAAATATCTTTTAAAAATGTAGGTAACTTTCTCCACAGTGTCTCAGAGACCGAAAAATTCGCTGGATTTATCGAAAAAAAAAAAAATTGAAAAACCAGCGACGATGAGATGAACTTAGTCATAGATCAAATAACCATACCCCAAAGCAAGACCAAAGACATATAATGTCACAGTATAAGAAGTATGTATTTAGGATGAACGCGTCCAATTTTTGGTGTTGAAAAACTAACAATTATAATAGGATATCGAGGGAATCACTATATAATTCAGAATCCGAATATGAAAGTGAAAGCGATGAGAACCCAACTAGTTACATGCCCAGTAACTTTGAATTTGATTTCATAGAAGTGGACAATAACGATGAGAAAGAGGACGCTGTCACTGATGATATAAGCATATTGTCCAAAGATAAGGAGGTGGCCACTGAAGAGAAGCAGGAATCTGATGAAGAATTCGAGTTCCCCTTGTTTGCAGCCCCTCCACCGAACTCGAAAGCTGAAGAGCCTAAAGATGATACTTCGATGGATGTTGTTGTGGATGAAGAAAGAGGCAGGACCAAATCTAAAATCATGAAAGTTTCTTTAAGAGAAGAATCACTAGAGGTAATTAAGAACGAAAGACCGTTATCGTATTACTATGCATCCTACTCGGAAGATCAAAAGAGACAATTTTTAGAAGCTGCTGTTTCTGGCGATGATATATACCAGCAAATACAGATATCTGTTCCAATAGAAGATCCTAAGCCGTGGAAATGCCTTATTTTGGAATCACATAATGCTCAAATAGAGAAAGAACTTGCAAAACAGAAAAAGAGGTCCCATAGTAAACGTGCTGGTAAGAAGAAAAGAGAATATAAAGTCGCTTGCCGTGAAAGAAAGCTTGAACGTAAAAGAATTGAAAAAAAGCTTCAAAAGGAAAAGGATGCAAAATTCAAGAAACAATTTTATGGCCAAAAAGCATTCACACCTAAATCGAAACGTTTCAATCTCAACAAAACCAATTCTTCAAAACCTCAAGCATCCAAACCTAAGTATAAGACTGAATAGCTTTTGATTTAGTATAAGGAAAGCAGTTTATAGATTAATGAATTATTGATAATGCTAACAAAAAAAAAAAAAAAATTGTAGTGAGATTCTCGTAGTGAAAAATCGACAATTGTAAATGGCAGTTAAACGTCAGCACCATTAGGCTACTTAGACAATTATGACCAGCGTCAGGGAAAAGGACGAACTCGAGGATTTTGAAGCATTTCTTGAGCCAGATTTTAGGGCTCCACAATTTGCCAATGATATAATATTGGCTACCAATGACCATGACGATTCACAATTGGATCTAATGACACCAATAAAGAAACTCAAATTTGATATCAATGAATGTGAAAAGCGGATGAAGAGTATAAGTACTGATAACCATGAGTCATTAATATCCCATTTCAGTAAAATAGAAGATACCAGATCAGCATTCAACGATTCAATAAATCCATCACTTGAAAGAGTCAATAACTCGTTTCAAAGGGTGAAAGATAACGTTATAAAGCCATATGATGAAGCAGTCAATATGAATAACGCCATGAGAAAGATTCATGCTACTTTGAACTTAGTAAGAGGTTCTGGCTACTTTATCTTTTTACTTCAGCAATTGGAAGATTCCGAAAAAGCATATGGCTCAGCTGATGTTGATAATGTAAATGACAATAAAGAAGTCATAAGATTAGCTAGGTTAAATAAACAGCTATCTCAATTCTATGCTTCTGAAAAGGATGTTAATAAGCATAATGCTCTAAACGGTGGGAATGCTGGTAATGATTTATTTTCAATTAAGTTTATAAGAGATTACCAATCAATACATTTGAATAAAACAACGAGCTTAGTGAACGATTTGAATCAGTTTATAGTTCAGGACTTCAACCACCACACCTCATTTTCAGTCTCCAATATTAAACTACAAAATAATTTGATTGCATTGTATTTACTTAATGAAAAGGAAGTTTATCAGATTGTGGAAAAATCTTGTATTAATAAACACGTCCAGACGTCGCTTACCCAATTGACTCGATCATTGCAATCCCCCCGTAATTTCACTACTGTGGTGAAAGAAACTAAAGCTAGCTCAGATGAGTATATAAAAACATTAGAAGAAATCTTAAAATCGTCTAACCTCACAAATATCTCATCAACAGCTCAATCTCAAGTTGACCATGCTAACAATACTGAAGAGTTTCAAAACTTACTTGATGTCTTGAATAACCATTTTGAAGGTAAGTCTATTTCAAAAGTCTATTGGGCAAATCTATCACATAAGTTCAAAAAAAATATAGTAGCCACAATGGCCAGAGGAGGTCCTATAGCAAAAAACTTAAAGGTATATCAATCAGGGATTAAAAACACTATCGAAGAGACTTTTGACGGTGAAGAGCGAGATTTATTTGTTGAAGCTATAGATTTAATAAATACAGGTAAATAAATTAAATTTATTAAATAGAAAGAAAATAATTTGATATAATATTACAAACTTTCATAAAAAAATGATTTATTTATAAAGTTCTTACTTTAGATAAATACTTTTTGTATAAAAATTTAACAATGGTAGAATTAAAGGATGGGAAGATTATAAAGTATATATGTGCATTAAAATTAAACGGCAACTCTACTCTTTAATTGAGATAAAAATTCTCTATAGCCAATTTCAGTATGAGACTTGTCTTCGACCAAGCAACTTAATGCCCATAATCTCAATGCCATTAAGTCACGTTGTTGAGAGATATCAATTGGTTCGTTAGATGAACCACCATAAACAACGTATAAATTCTTCCACGTGATAGAATCTCTTTGTTCTCTAATTTTACCAATGATTTGACGAACTTTATAATTAAATTCTGATTCTTCGATTGAAAATTCTGGTAATTCAGTTTTACCAGTTGGAATTTCATATAAGCTGTTTGCACCAAATAAATCTTGAACCAATTCAGGAACAACATCACCAGAAACCCATAAGAATAACTCACTTGAATTATCAATCAAGTATAAACCATAGTTTTCCCAAGATTCTTTTGAATTGTTAATAGGTTCAGGCAATAATATTTCAGTGGTACTAATGGTTTCTTCTTCACCAGTTTCTTCATTAACTTGAACAATTTGTTCCGGTAATCCACATTCATCTGGCATGTTATGTAAAGAGTAGACTGCTGGGTAAATATATTTGATCAAATGAGGAATTGGTAATGATGCTAAATTATTTAAAGCGGCGGCTCTATGATCAGATGGAACTTTTTCATTTCTTAACCCTAAATGTTTGGTTAAGGAGAATAATAACAATGGTAACATTCTTAAATTAGTTGAAATTTGTAATGGAGAAGAACCCGATACGTTACCAGAAATTAATTCCTTTTTGAATACATTCAAGACATCAGTAACTGATTTGACGAGTAATTCTCTTGCATCTGGTATAGATGAAGATAAAGCTTTTTCCACAGCTCTATGAGTAAAGAAATTAGCAATTGCTAATTGATCAGCAGATGCATAAATGTCATCTATTTTAGAGGAAGTTGGAATAGCCATGTTCATAACTCTAATTCTTCTTTCACCGAAACAAGTAGAATGTAAAACAGCAGCTTGGAAATAAACTACTGGTTTAGTTAAGGTTTCTTCGATTGAAACTTCGATAGTATAACTTTGATCTCTTGGGAAAGATGGGAAAGAACATAAATCAGAAGATCTATTGAAGAAATTACCATAAAATGAACTCATTCTAAGACCAGTAGAACCCCTACATCTTAAAACGGCTTCTAAAGCGATATCCATTGATAAATGTTCACTAACTTCTCTTGATAATTTAGTAACATCTTCAGCTTTAGCACAAGTCCAAGCAGGATAGTAATGAGTTTGACCAGCAGTAAAACGAGGCAAGTTAGATAAAGTAGCAACATCTTGATATTTGGTAGCAGTTAAGAATAAATCAACAGTAACTTGAACAGAATTACAATCAACCGCAAAACTTTTATAAAATTTATCAGCAGCATTTAATAAAACTTGAGATTCTTTTTGTTTACCAGATTGAGATTCATCTCTAATTGATAACTTACCTTCACCTAAATTAGGTAAAGTAGCAGCAAAACAAATTAATTTACCACCAATACTTGAAATCATTTTATGACCAGCTTTTAAAGCGGGACCAAGAGCAAAATTAACATTAGCGGTACCTTCGAAGAAAGTTGGGAAATCGATTAATAATTTTTCAATAGCCGGTCTATTTTCATCTAAATTAACTAATAAACCTTCAGGAGAAGGAAGGAAAGGTTCATCAATATCTGAAACAATCAAAGATTCAATACCATCCAAGCCTTCATTAAATCTAAAGAAATGTAAATTAGAATCAACCCCAATAAAGGCAACTTTAGTAGTTTTTTTATCATTTGGGATACGATCTAAACTTTCTAAAATAGTTCTGGTAATAGTAGAAGTTAATCCACTTGAAACTGCATCAGCAGAAACATCAATAATAAAAGTGAAAACCACTGGTTGAGGGGCTCTAGCCATGTATTCTTTAGGAGCAATGAATTCAACAACTGCATGATTTAATTCAGGTCTTTCGAATTTATTTTTTGGATTGTGCATAGCATCATATTCAAATCCACTTGGAATATCATTTTGTAAATTACAGAAATTACATCTCCAACGTCTTCCTTGTTCAGTTAAAGTGATGAAAGGATTGATATAACCACGACAACGACGACATCTAGCAATCAAAGTATCGGAAGCAACTGGGATATTTTCTGAATCAATATGTAAATCACCATAAGGTCTAACTACTAAAGCCAAAGGCAATTTAGTTTTCTTCAATAAAGAGTGATTATTTGGTATCACATTAAGAGTAGATCTAAAGTATTCTGGATTAGCATTTGAATCTTCTGAAGTAGGGACTACTGCAGCATTTGGTGGTAATATGATGGGTGGTGGTGGTAATGATAAGTCACTGATTGGAGGTGGCAATTCTCTTAATAAATCAGTAGTATATAATTGATTCAAAGGAGGTTGGCCATACGCAGAAGTACCTGGAGAAGGAATCCCCCCAACTGCACCACCAGCAGAGTATTGTGGTGCATAAGGAGTGGCCCCCGAGGCGGCTAAACCTGCTTGTGCTTGTTGGTATGGATCATATGGCTGTTGTGGTGCTGCGGGTTGTTGAGGAACTTGTTGTGGATAAGCATTATAAGGTTGTTGATATGGAGAAGCAGTTGATGGTTGGCCAACATTCATATTTTGGAAACCTTGATTTAGTTGATCAACACCATATGTTGGTGCCACCGGAGCGGGAACTCCTGCCGCAGCACCCCCCACCGCTGGAACGGCTGGTGCCCCATAAGGAGATTGCTGATACTGTGAAGGATCAGCCACTGGAGGAGCAGCAGCGTATTGAGGTTGTGGATATGCTCTTCTTCTACTTGACATTTTTCCAACCAATTGATATGAATTTAAACCAAGATAATTCGATGTTTTGTATACTTGCGGTATGCTCTTCCAAAAAAAGTCCGACCGCCCAAGCTTGAATTCAAATCTTTATTGATTATTCGATATTTCAACTCAAATGAAGGTATCTCTATCTCGATTTCTCTGTTTTTTTTTTTTCAATTGGGCGTTTAGCTGTTTTTTCAATTGGGTTTTTGTATGGGGAATTACGTGGTCAGTGCGATGCTCAGAATTACCCAGGGCGTTAACTACGGGGTCCCCCTACTTAACCCATACTTAAGCTGGCGGGCGCGCACGCGTAAGCGTGAGCATGGTGTCTGGAGGTGTCTGGAGGTGTCTGGGTGTCTGGGTGTTTTACTCTTGGGTAAAGCACCCGTACATCTGGGGCATCCTTCAACCGTCACAAGAGTGCTGTCGGGCAGCCTGCCAAGGGGTTCCATAGGCTGAACAGTCCTCCAATACGCTGAACGGTCCTTCAATAGGCTGAACAGACCCTTTGAAGCGGTTCAGCAGGCAGTGTAGACGGTGTGCCCGTTGATAAGATAACGTTAGGGTATTAATGGCTGGCCTGCACATGCTCTGTGCAGACCAATTCATACCCCCAGACTATTTAAAGAAGGCAAACTGGGTACTGGAGTAGTTACTTGTTCTTCTTTCTGGCTAAGTATTCATAATGCAAGCTAGAATCATTGTGGCTACTGTTTTGATAAACGTTGGTTTGGTTATGGGATTGGTCATCCCTGACTTGAAGACTCTCTTAAGCTTTGACCAGTTGCTCACTCATATTGATAAGGTTGAGCCTTCCAAGCAAGACTACGGTCAAGGAGTGTTGAAGGAAGACGCAATGGCACCAATCTTGAGTAAAGTTAGTGCTGATAGAATTGTTCCTAACAGATATATTGTTGTGTTCAAGGATGGTTTAAGTACGGCCCAGGTTCAAGACCACCAGCAATGGATTAATGTGCATCATGCTAGTATGGTCAAGGACATGAAGATTGAGTCGGGACAATCTGCGCTTCTGTTTTTCAATATTGGGGAATCTTTTGGTGGTTACTTTGGTTATTTCAATGACGAATTGATCAAGTTGATTCAGCTGAATCCGTTTGTTAAGTTTATTGAGCGTGATGCTATCATGCAAGTTGATGAATTTGATATTCAAAAGGAAGCCACTTGGGGGTTGGCTAGATTGAGTCAGCGTGAGCTTTCTCCTTCTACCGACTTTTTGTATGATAACGACGGTGGTGAAGGGGTCACGGCTTACGTTATCGATACCGGGATTAAGGTTGAGCACTCTGAGTTTGAAGGCCGTGCTTCTTGGGGTGACGCGGTTCCTTTCCCTCATATCAAGTTCGATGGCCATGGCCATGGTACCCATTGTGCTGGTATCATTGGATCCAAAACTTATGGTGTTGCTAAAAAAGTCGAATTGGTTGCTGTGGGGGTTATGAATGCTTTGGGTTCCGGTACTACTTCCGATATCATCAAGGGTATTGAATTTGTGGTCAATGACCATAAAGAAAAGGTTCAAACCAAGAGAAAGGGTTTCAAAGGATCCACCGTTAATATGTCCATTGGTGGTGGGGCCACCGATGCTTTGGATTTGGCTACCAACGCTGGTTCTAAAGCCGGTTTACATATTGCCGTTGCTGCTGGTAATGACGATTCCGATGCTTGTGAATACTCTCCAGCTAGAGCCAACGGTCCAATCACCGTGGGGGCCTCTGATAATGCCGACAACAAGGCTTCTTTCTCCAACTGGGGCCGTTGTGTGGATATCTTTGCTCCTGGGGTGGATATCTTGTCTACTTTTGTCTGGTCTGATACCGTCCAAATGTCTGGTACCTCGATGGCCTCTCCTCATATTGCCGGTTTGTTATCCTACTTTTTATCTTTATACCCAGATATCAACTCGGAATACGCCACCGGTGAAAGTGGCTTACTCGATCCTCAAGCTTTGAAATCTAAGGTTATCAAGTACGCAACTAAAGGTGTCATTCAAGGCCTCACTGACGGCCAATCTCCAAATCTTCTTGCCTTTAACGGTGCTGGTGGTAACTTGACTGATTTCTGGTCTTTGTAAGCAAGTCATCAGGTCATGACTTGGGTTTTCTATATAAGTGTTTAGTTGTTTTAAAGAATAAATAAATTTTGGCTAATTGTGTCTATATATTTGCAATTCCGCACTGTAAATTCCGTTGGCTAATACACAAATTTTACTTGTTGATTCGACCTTCCTTGACATATTTAAGTTCTATAAAGGCGATGATGCCATTGCAATCACCCAATTTATATAAAAAAGGACTGAAAACGCTTCATATTGCTTTTGGTCTATAAATCAAACCATGACTTCCATCGTGATTATAGGTGCTGGAACTTTTGGTCTTTCTACTGCTTTACAACTTTTAAGAAAAGGTGAAAAGAATGTCACGATAATCGATCCTTACGAAACTCCCTCTCCTTTGAGTGCTGGTAATGACGTTAATAAGATCTTGCAGAGCTCGGTCGAGGAAAAATTTTATTCTGAATTGGCATTGAAATCTTTAGACTTATGGCAAAATGATCCCGTATTTAAACCGGCATTACACGAAACGGGTATACTTTATACGACTGAAAAAGATTTTGCTTATTTTAAAGAAAGGAAACAGTTCTTAGACGAAAAAGCAATTCAGTACAAGAGTTTGAAAGATCAGCTGGACTTCACTAAACTTATTCCCTCGGTCGACGATGGCTCGGACCAATCAAAACGATTTCAAGAATGGGAAGGTTTGTACCAACAGGAAAAATGTGGATGGGTGTATGCAGCCGAAGTTTTAAGATTAATAGCTACTGAAGTTAAAAGGCTAGGAGGAAAATTCGTACGTGATGCAGTTGACGAAATTTTGTATGATGAAAAAGATAACTCTGTTGTTGGGGTCAGAACCTACTCTGGAGAAATTTTCCATTCGAACAAAGTTGTTGTTGCAGCTGGTGCTCAATCTTATAGGCTCTTGGATTTTGAAGGACAGTTGTTGGCTAAATGCTGGACTGTCAGTCATATCAGATTAAGCCCGGAACAAGCTGAAAAGTTAAGAGAAATTCCAGTGGTTCTCAGCTTAGACCATGGGTTTTTCTTCGAACCAGACTCAAATAACGATTTGAAAATTTGCAATGAGTTCCCTGGTTATATCAACTGGGATGATACTATTAAAGAATCGGTCCCCGTATACAAAAATCTAATTCCAAAAGAAGCTGAAACCTATACTCGTCTTTTTTTAAAAGAAGTTTTCCCTGAGCTTTCCGATAAACCTTTCAGCTTGACTAAGATTTGCTGGTGTACTGATACTCCGGATCGCCACTTTCTAATTGGATCTCATCCTGATCACAGAGGGTTGATTTTGGGTACTGGTGATTCTGGCCAAGGTTTCAAATTCTGCCCAATCGTGGGCCATTATATATCTAAAGTGGTATTGGAAGGCGATGAAGCCTTGGATCCGGTTAAAAGAGAAGCTTGGAAATGGAGACCGGAAACTGCAAAGAATAGAGATATTTTTGATGTCCAAGGAAGAGATGGAGGAATCAATATTATAAAAGACTTAAAAGATATTAGCGAATGGACTGATGGTAAAGATATTGGAAAACTTGACATAAATGCATTAACAATTTAATATATACAGTATATTCAAGCTATAACTAAATGTTTTGGTGTAGTCAACGACAATGGTTCATGTAAGTCTAACACGCTTCAACTGAATAAAGAAGATGAAGATGAATCATCTTCACTTAGCTGAAGTGCTTCTAAAGAAAATATACCAATGGAGTGCATCGCCTGGTAATCTTGAGAACGATAAGATGACCTTGTTTGCTTCATCAACTCATATCTTTGTTTCCATTCCATGGGAGCTGATGTAGCATCTAGGTCCTCTGTAAAATGTAGCAAGGACTCTATATCATAAAAGTCTGTCTCATGAAGCTTGGGTTTGCGTTGGAAGTAGTACGGATTTATAAATTCTTCTGTTTTTTTTGTCAAACCCAAGAAGCTCTTCACTCTTCTAAAGGACTTCCCAAATGAATGGAGTGATAAACTAGACGAATCGGAGTCTGTGGTTGTCGCAGAGGAGCTTTCAAGTATAGGAAGCGACTGACTTTTACGAACTTTCTTTAATAGTTTTTTAATTGGAGAGCTTTCTGGATTTTTGCTTGAGTATTCAGGCGAAGACGGAACTGGAAACTTGGGGATCGCGAACGAAGGAAGCTCGTTCATCGTAAGCGAATCATCATCTTCGAAATCACAGTATACAGAGCTTGAATCTGTCTCATTTAATATAGACATCTCGTTTTGCAGTCAAACTATATCGTAAGTTGTATAATGTTTTTGCGGCCAAAAAAAAAAATATGGATGCATTCCATTTCTGGGTTTGTGATTTCAGCTATAATCGCTTCTATTAAATTACATGCTTAGTCACGAAAGCATAAAGGTTAGATTGAGTTACGTACGGCCAATTGGGATAGCTGGAGAATGAAATGCGTTCTCCTAACGTGTAGAAAAGCACATACAATTTTGATTTATTTGCAGAACTACCCACTCATAATTGGATAAGGATACTGAAGTGCTTACTGAAGGTTTCAATTACTTTTCGAATAAGTTAACATTTTTGTAAAACTAGTGATATTTAGGAAATCGGGGGAATTGTTGCGTATAATTTTGCAATCAATCGCACCAAAATACAAAAATACTGCAAAAACTACAAAAAACTGATAAATTCAATAAATACATCATTTATTCATTAATATACACGTAAGGCATTAGGTAGGGCTATTGGGCGTTTACAATTTTTTTACATTTGCTGGTTTGGTGACCGGTATGACTGCAATTTTGGCAAAGTTGGGTATTTGACAATGCTGAAAATTTAACCTTTGGAAAATTTTCTGATGTCTTGGGAGGTAAATCCTTCAGACCCATGGTATAGCAGATATAAACGTAATATAAATCTTCTAAGTCAGGCACTTCAGCTTTCTTAGCCGAAACGGCCTTTGGGTCTGAATTATGGAATAAGGTATCCCCGCTACCCAAAAAGCCGGAGGTTAAGATATTTTTCCAATTACCTTCTTCAGAATATGGGAAAACAAACTTAGCCAACATGATACCGTTTGAACTAGAAGGTCTATAAACCAATTTAAACTTCTCATTTTGCGGGTCATCCTTGATGGGGATTTCGACGTTATTCCACTTCTGCAGAATATATTTTCTAAAATCAACATTTGATGAAACTTTCTCCCAGCTTGCAAATGGAGACATTGCTAGTATCCTAGCATCTTTAGTGACAAATCTGACTTGTTTAATTGCATTTGCAGTAATTCTGGCAAAATTAAGTTTATCATTAAGACCTTGAATTTGGCCTTCAAGGGATTCGATTTTGTTGATTGTACTAGTTAATTCATTTTTCAAAGCTTTAATCTCTCTGATTTTATTCTTACGAGCTTGATTTTCTTTTTGGTTAGTGGGAGGAGGTAACTTCTTCTTTTTTCTAATAAGGACGGTTCCTTTTTTTTCAATTTCCTTTTGTTTTGGTAAAGTTTCTGATAATTCTGCTGATGCTGCTTGAAGAGCTTCGCTGAGTTTGGCAATAGTTTCGTCGTCGCTTTTGATAATATTATCAACGTATAATTTGACACTTTCATTAACCACACTAGGATGCAAGAACGGTGATCCTTCAATCATGAAGTAAATGTAGTTTGGCTCATCATTAATGGCATTTCTAAGAAATATATCTTGAACTTTGATAGGAACATTATGGATCTTAGTATGTTCTTTAGTCGCAGCCACCATACCAATTTTAACAATTCTCTTATTTCTGATCTTATCAACAGTGACAAACTCTTTTGGACCTTCGGGCTTTGGAACCTTTGGTTTTGCCTTTGGTTTAGACTTGACCTTGGGTGATTCCTTGGGTGCTTCGGGTGCTTCTTCTTTGAGTTCTTCCTTTGCTTCTGTTACCTCTTCTTTAACTTCTTCTTTGATTTGTTCATTCACATCTTCTTTTATTTCCCTTTTAACTTTTTTCTTTTCATGATCTAGAACACTTCCAGCAATGAAGGCCTTGCTCAAGTTTTTAAGGATCTTTTTATTATCTATATTGAAAACCATTGGGTATGATCGATACAAGGTGATATAGCTACAGAAACAACATCAAATGAAAAGTTGAGAGAGAATCCGGATTAAATACAAGACAAGTCCTCAAGGAACTGTCTTGATAATGGCTCATGTCTATAGGAGCACTTTTGTCTTGAACTTTGTGGTTGTAAAGTCGATAATAAGGAAGACAAATTATACTGAAACAATAAGAAAGAGCAGCATATTTATTTACTTTATTTAGTATACATAGTTAATCAGCTGGCTAATCATTCAAAGTGGGTAACTGCCCAATATTTACTTAAATCAACCCGAAATGCTTAATTGGTTGATCTGGGATTTCAAGTAAGGTCGTTTTGTACTTTTTCAATTTGATCTTATCAATGATTCATTTAGTAAACTACAAGTTAGTACGTCGAAGCTGCCAGAATGGTGACGTCCACTACATCTTTCAACCCAGGAACCCTGGAACCTTATAGCTTCTTGCAAGGGCATTGCAAGGGTAAGCCCAAAGAAAGTCCTGGTAAGGTCTTATTGTGCATTTATTAGACGAAAAAAAATATCATTGTTCAAAACATAAAACATAAATATATCTAATAAAGGATTTAGTTCTTGGTTACTACTCGCATTATACAATACTGCCTTAGGTAATTAGTGGTAGAAGACACAACTAGCCAGCCTTTTCATGCTTTCAAGCTGGATCGTGATCCAACGGTTGAGAATGGTGTGAAGAGCCATTCGAAAACTGATTTGTACTTTTTATAATTCTACCTTGATTCAGTGATAATAAACTGAATCAGAAATGGCCATGAAACGGTCTAGCATGTAGATTGAAACAACTTTGACCTTCACTTAGCATGCAGCTGAACAGCAAACCATTGTCTCGAAAGCACTCCCACAAACCCTGTATCTATAACTAAACAACGCTTTCCAAATATAGTGATTCCGATAGGCTGAGGTTGATCTGCATACTTCGAGTCGGGCTTCGTATGTCTTTCGTAATATATTTCATCAAAGTTCACTCAGGATTGCAACCGTTTACTAGGCTATAAAATGTGCTTTATCTTCGGGTGCTTAACCTAGAGATATATCTGAAGACCAAAGGATTTCGGATTAGTCTTCAGAATGGGATTATGGAGCGAAGAAATGTGGTTTTTCTAAACAGCTCAGATAATGATATATAAAACGATTGGGATACCGGTTTTTATCCTTGATCACGTCAACGTTCGAATGATATGCTGTTTCACAAAATAGAATACAAAAGAGAATGTTTACAGAAGACCCCGGGACATCTGGTTGACTATCGTAGTGAATTTGACCCAGTATTTGCTTTAAAAGAGCTCAGAAATGAAATGTCCGACGCTTGGGTAAAAAATCATAATGGAATGGCTAGGAAAAACGCTAATAGTTTGAAAGTATAACCACCATCAACAATTTCTTTTCGGTACTACTGCTTCAAAGTTCTACTAGGATCTAAAAGATTATTGTAAAACCCTGAATATCATCTTATTTATCTTGTAATATTTATAGGTTAATTTACCTGTAATATACGATACTAGAGTGGTTTAAGAATGTATATTGAGAACAAATATATAACACAAAGTATAAGATAAAACCAGCTTTCCTAAGAAGACTACAAATATTGGTTTGAAAGCCCAATATCGTAAAAGGAAGTTATGGAATGAGTTTTAGAGTTAGAGTAAGAGTTTTAGAGTTAGGGTAAAGTAGGATTTTGGAACAGTAGGAAGTGAAAAGTGAAATACAAACTGCAAAACATATAAACAAACTGCGTTTAACGAGGAGGCTAACTGCATCCTATTACATATTTCGCTAAATATTGAAACCATAAACCTTGTACTATCTTGGTTTCATCCTAGACACAAATATACGACATCATTCTATTCACCTTGTAAATATTCAAGGTTCGAATACGCCTGAAAAGCCTAAGGCGTACCGAAGACTGAAAACTTATATTTGAAGGAATCACGTATCACCGAATGCCGTATTTATTAGGCTTTTGAAACATCATTAATAAAACACAATACCACAAAAGAAGATTTGCAAGAAGGTGTTTTCTCACGTAACTAACACCTTCATGCTTTTGCGTTATGGCTGCCGTGGTATCACGTAATTTAGATTAATGATGGTCGATGAGTGCTAACATTTATAAAAGTTAGTCGAACATTGAAAGAACCAAAACTAAAAATAGTTGAAAGTCATCTCTGCTTATAAATAACCATGGAAATCATCGTTATATTCTTCTAATGAAGAAAACCAATCCTCAACACTTTTTTCCAAGATGTCCATGAATATAACTGTTGTCGATAATCAAACTTACTATGGCTGCGCTGATCTAGGTTATGCTAGTTCTCTTTATTCTTATAAAGAGGTATATGAGTGTGGAATACAACAAGGTGAGTACTTACACAGAAAAACCAAAAGTGATGCATTTAGTATTAAGCACAGTTCATTCTCTGGGTTAAAATTTTATATCCTCTTATTCGCTATATGGACTATTATGTCAGTAGCCGGTGCCGCGGAAATTGGTATATAAGGTAACGGTGATCCAAGTAAGTACATTTGAAGGTTTCAAGTAAGAAAGAGACGAAAACTAAGGACCCGAAAGTAGCACGAGTGCAGCTCATTGCAATAAGGCTAGGAACATGGAGCCCGGAGACTTCACCCAGAGTTAGTAGTTGTGGTAAATTTAGCACTATATATAAATAAAAAAACTATATATACATATCTATATGAGATGCTTAAATAAATCACAAGTAGTAAATGTATACTGGCAAAAGCTTAAGAGTTATGAGATGGTACCGATGTCGTCCACATGTATCTGACTTCAAATGTACTGAAACATAATATGGTGTCAGTTAGATACAATCGAATACACAGTACTAATATTCTTGATATTAAGTTCAAATAAGTGAAATATATCTTAAGAATATCCCAGGTTGTCGACTTCATCACAGTCCAAGAAGACCAGTTAATGATTTTCTCTTGTTTTGATTATGTCTGCTTGATCTTATCAGTATACAACACTGAAATACAATACTTTTTTCGCAGCCAAACCATCGTAAATAGGCAGACAGCCACAGCATGCAAATAAGACCCTAGCGAAACGGACTAATATCTGATTGGTAGTGGATTAACTTACCTCTTACCTAGATCAGTTGTCGTTATTGAAGGGGAGAATAACTCATTACAGTTAAACTAAATAATAAAACCAAAATCGAAATTAAAAAAATCGTAAAAAATCGAAAATTAAAAAATCGAGAATTACATAAAACATATTTACGGAAAAATCTCTCCCTTCAATCCAGGTCTTATATTTCAATCAACCATGTAGTCAGGCTCACACACTAAAAGAAAAGAAGTATTCTTCTCTTTCCACTGCCGTGGGAGCATATATATATACGTAATATAGGGGGTTTTCAGGAAATTGCCTGACAAAAGTATGATTGGATTTTATTTTGGGGTTATCCTATGCTGATCTGGTACGGGTCGGCTCGAAAGACCATCGACAGACCCTGATGGTGTGACAAAACTTAAGAGAATTGATAAAATTATGAAAAAGTTAAAAATTTCCGAAAGCAGCACTTTCAGTTCTCCTTAATTTGAAAAATAAAAACATAATAAACTGTTCAGTTAGGCGAATTTAAACGTATTTTTGCTGATTTTGTTTTTCGATTTTTTTAAAAAAAAGTCAAAACTTTTTAAAGTGAAGATAATACGAACATATCAAATCACAAAAAAAATCGAATATAAAATGGTTTTGTAGTGTAGTGGTTATCACTTTCGGTTTTGATCCGAACAACCCCGGTTCGAATCCGGGCAAGACCTTTCTTTTTAACTTTTTGTATTTTTTACCAAATTATTCATATATTCATAATACCACTATTTTAATTCTCATAAAACAATCACCTCTTCATGAGACATCATTTACCGTGGTGGACATTACTACTTTAATCCTGCTTCAGCCTAATACGCCACAATAGCGTTACTTCACCAACAAATTCCTTGAACTTAACAAAAACCAGTAATTAAACAGAGGTATACTAATCTTGCTTAGCAACCCCAACTGCTTCAAGGTGCAGCATTCAACTAAAAGGCATTAAAGACATTCAAAAGTGATGTTGCAGCCAATACTTCCCTTAAGTCAACTGTAACCTGCAAATCGAGTCGTCCAAAGTGCAAAAAACCCTCATCAGAAATTTTTTACAAAAGCTACTGAAAAGTGAAAAAAAAAAGAAGAAAAGTTCATTTCGAAGCCAACTTTTTTGATTCTATACTAAATACCACTTCATATACACATATCATGTCTGCTGTTATTGGTATTACCTTTGGTAACACTTCCTCATCCATTGCTGTTGCTGGTGGGGACGGTAAAGTTGATGTTATTGCCAACCCAGATGGGGACCGTTCTATTCCATCAGTTTTATCATATGTTGGAGAAGATGAATATCATGGTACTCAAGCCAAATCTCAATTAATCAGAAATGCCAAAAACACTATCATCAACTTCAGAGATTTTGTTGGTAAAAAATTCGAAGAAGTTGACACCAGTGTATCAAAAGTTGGTGCTCCAGCCATCAAAACTGAAGATGGTGGTATTGGTTATGAAATCACTAGAGCTGATGATAAAGTTGAAATTGTCACTGTTGAAGAAGCTACCAGAAGACATTTCATACAGTTAAAGAGAGCTGCTGAAGATTATATTGGTAAAAAAGTTGAAAGTGTTGTATTAACTGTTCCAACCGATTTCACTGAAAAGCAAAGAGAAGAAATTACTAAAGTTGCTAACAATGCCGGTTTAAAAGTTTTACAATTAATCAATGAACCATCTTCTGCTTTATTAGCTCACTTATCTTCAAATGACGATCGTTTATTAGAAGATAAAGTTTTCGTTGTTGCTGATTTTGGTGGTATAAGATCTGATGCAGCAGTTGTTTCTGTTAGAGGTGGTGTTTTCACCATCTTAGCTACTGCCCATGAAAAAGGATTAGGTGGGGAACAATTAGATGATGCTTTAGCTGAATTTTTCGCTAAAGAATTTGAAAAAAAATTCAAAGCTAACCCAAGAACCAATGCTAGATCATTAGCTAAATTAAAGGCTGAATCTATTGTTGTTAAAAAAACTTTATCTAATGTTAATACTTCTTCTTGTTCAATTGAATCTTTAGCTGAAGGCTATGATTTCCTTACTTCAATTAATAGATTAAGATATGAATTAGCTGCTAAAACTGTTTTATCTAATTTAACTGCTTTTGTTGAAAAAGCCGTTACTAAAGCTGGTTTAGAAACTTTAGATATCGACGAAGTTTTATTAGTTGGTGGTACTTCTCATACTCCAAAATTAGCTTCAAATGTTCAATTTATTTTCCCAGAATCAACTGTTGTTGTTTCTCCAGCTTTAGATTCTAAAGCTATTAACCCAGCTGAATTAGTTTCTCGTGGTGCTGCTTTACAAGCTTCTTTAATTGAATCCTTTGATGAAGAAGAAATCAAAGAATCTTTACAACCAGTTGTTGTAAACACCCAACACATAAGCAAACCAATTGGTATTAAAGATGCTGAAGGTAACTTTATTCCAATCTTAGTTTCTGAAACTGCTTACCCAATTAAAAAATCTATAGAAGTTACCAATGGGGAATCTTCTGCTGTTCACATTGAATTATTCGAAGGTAAAAGAACCGTTAAAGAAACCGTTGTTGAACCTGAACAAGATTCTGATGAATCTGAAGATGAAGATTCTGATGAAGAACCAGAAATTAGAAAAGATGTTGTTTACGTTGCTGGTGATTTATTAGCAGAATTATCTTTGAAAGATTTAAAACCAAACTCTAAATTAGAAGTCATTGTTAACATTACTCAAAACGGTACTTTACATGTTTCTGGAAGAGAATTGAAACCTGGTTCAGTTGCTGTTAAAGGTGAAATCTCTTCTGCTTAATTACATCTATTATAGAATTCTCATACACATTTTTTTCGACAAACATTCTCCTGATTGTATTTCGCCGTGTAGCCATCCGTATATTCAAGCCTTTATTACTCAACTGTCGTATACTTTCGTATCTCTCGTACCAAAAGTTGAAATACTTAAAACATCAACACGAAAAATCACAAAAAAAAATCTGAGATCCACCAAAAAAATCCAAAGCAAAAACAAAAAAACCAGACAGCGCAATCGTTGAACTAGCAGCATTTAAAAAGGCCTGAAAGATCCAAAAATAATCGTTTAATCATGGGGAAGAAGAAGCAAGAGATGTCCCAGATATATAATAGCTCGAATAATGAGTTTATATTTGGAGAAAATGGTGGGAAAGGTAAGCATTTATCATCCTTCTTGAAGAATCTTTCATTGACAGGATCATCATTAACTTCCAATTCATCGTCGACATCGAGTAATAATAACTCCAAGCATAAGACATCCAGTAAAGACGATATAAATGAGGTGAATAGTAATATTTATGGGAATTTATCGTATGGATATGTTTCTCCCAAGGCAAATAGCGGGTCTATTTATAATGAAACCAATGGAGGTGGATCAAAGAGGAATACTCCATCACAAAGATCGGTTTCTGGGCCTGTAGGAGCCTCATTTTCCCATGTTGGTTCGACACCTCCACCAGAAATTCCTCTTAATCGATCTACATCAAATTATAGTATACAAAAAAACCAACGCCGTTCTCCTTCACATGGCCGCCATAAATATACTGATCTTGATGATGATTGGGACGCTGACTTGGATGATGTTACTATAAGCAATAGCAGCCATAAGAATTCGGTAGAGAATAAAAATTTAACTAAAATTACTGGACAAGGATTTGGCTCAAATAATTCCTCAAGAAGTTCACTTCATTTACAACCAAGTCCCATGCTTGATTCATTGTATCCCGATTTAACTATGCCAGTAACCAACTCACCAAATAATACTAATAAGGCGCCCAAGGAATCGTTGGATTATGAAGACTATCAAATGAAATTAGAAATCAATCGTTTAAATCAATTAAATTCGAAATATTCTAAATTTAAAAAGATATTAACTAATGATAATAATATTAATATTCAAGATTTAAGAAAATTGAGCTGGAACGGAATCCCTCCCGAATTAAGAGCTATCACTTGGCAGGTATTACTAGGATATCTTCCTACCAATAGAGCTAGACAAAGTTCTACTCTTAAGCGTAAAAGACAAGAGTATTGGGATGGGTTAAGTGCAATTGATTCACAAATCGAAGATTTAACTCAAACGGCTAATAGCTCAACCGTATCATTAGACCAGCCAAGCAGTACAAATAATAATAACAGTTTAAACCGTGACAAGCAATTATACCATCAAATTAAAATTGATGTGAAAAGAACTAATCCAAGTATTAAATTGTATGGATATGACGAAACCCAAAAATCATTGAGAAAAATCTTATATTTATGGGCAGTAAGACATCCAGCAAGTGGATACGTTCAAGGAATTAATGACTTATGTACTCCATTTTATCAAATTTTTTTACATAATTATATCTGGCAATTACAAAGAGCCAAATTGTCACAAGTATCAAAAGATAATACTAATGAAGATGATGACTTTCAACTTTTCATACCTGGATTATTGGATCCAGAAGATGAACAAGAGCAAGAGCTTTTAAACGATTCAAAATTAATGCAATATAATTTAGATAATTTTGATCCAAGTAAATTATCTACTAGAGTTTCTTCAATTATAGAAGCTGATACTTATTGGTGTTTGAGTAGGTTATTAGAGAATATCACCGATAATTATATTCATGAACAACCAGGTATCATAAGGCAAGTTAATGACTTACGCAATTTAATATCAAAAATCGATTTGGAATTACTACAACATTTTGACCAAGAAGGTATTGAATTCATCCAATTTTCTTTCAGATGGATGAATTGTTTATTAATGAGAGAGTTATCAATAAACCTTATAATAAGAATGTGGGACACTTACCTAAGCGAAACTCCTTTAGGTTTCAATAACTTTCATATTTACGTATGTGCAGCATTTTTGATCAAATTCAGTAATGAACTAAAAGAGAAAGATTTCCAAGAGATATTATTATTCTTGCAAAATCCTCCTACTAGCCACTGGAAAGAAAAGGATGTGGAACTAATGCTAAGTGAAGCTTTCATTTGGCAAAGTCTATACAAGAACGCCAGTGCCCATTTAAGATGACGCTTCCACTTATATACATCCACATATACAGATACATATCAACAGTCATTCCACTTTACCTTTTGTAGGACACGAGTCAAAATTGGCACCCACGCGTAAGTATATAAAACCGCTTCTTAACTCACACCCCCACCAGCTTGAGCTCCTACAGAACGTATATCGATAAACATAAGTAAAGATATAATAAGCTGTCTATGAATAAGGTAATCGTCCATTGAAGGTACGGGTGTGTTTACAGGGGTTGCAATTTTTCAACCAGAGTCGCACAAGATGAGGTTATGAAGAGCTAATAAAAGTTGACTCGAGCAGTTAATTAGCATACAAACTCAATAAACCGGTTGTTATTAGAGAGCTGAGTGAAATAAAGAAAATAATACAGGGTAAATTATAAAGGATTGAACATTTGAAATTAAGACGGTTCATACTATTATTACTTTTTTTTTTTTTTAGACTCGGAGAACGTGCAAAGTATATATATTACTCCGGAAATTTTTCATATTCTTTATTCTTTTTCTTTTTCCCATACATCGATATTTTCAACAATATAATGTCTGATTCAGCTTCTGTAAAGCCTGCCGGTAGAACCATTTTAGCTTCAACAATTGCTAAACCATACACGGAAGAAATCACTGAAAACGTGAGTAAGCTTTCAATTACTCCTAAATTGGTTGGATTTTTGGCTAATGATGACCCTGCTGCAGAAATGTACGCTAATTGGACCGGTAAGACCTGTCAGTCTTTGGGGTTTGATTACGAGTTGAGACAAGTTGATAAAAATGATTTAGAAGGAGCTCTTATCAAGGCAAATAAAGACGATCAAGTTAATGGTATAATGGTTTATTTCCCAGTGTTTGGTAATAACCAAGATCAATATTTACAGCAATTAATCTCAACCGAAAAAGACGTCGAAGGTTTAAACTTCTTATACTACCACAACTTGTACCATAACGTAAGGTTCTTGGATCCTCCAGCAAATGAACAAAAATCGATTTTACCGTGTACTCCTTTGGCAATGGTTAAAATCTTGGAATATTTGGGGGTCTATAATAAACTCTTACACTACGGTAACCGTTTATACGGTAAGAAAGTCCTTGTTGTTAACCGTTCAGAAATCGTCGGCCGTCCTTTGGCTGCTTTATTAGCAAACGATGGTGCCACAGTCTACTCGGTCGATATCAATAACATCCAACAGTTCACTAGAGGTGACGACTTATCGGAACAAAGGCACAAAGTCATAGAATTAGACTCCTCCGAATACTCTGTCGAAAACCTCGCTCCTACCTGTGATGTAATCATCACTGGGGTTCCTTCTGACAAGTACAAATTTCCTACCGAATACGTTCGTAATGGTACCGTGGTAATTAACTTCTCCAGTGCTAAAAACTTCAACGACGATATCAAAACTAAAGCAGCCTTATACGTTCCCTCCATCGGTAAAGTCACCATCTCCATGCTCTTAAGAAACCTACTCAGATTAATTGACAATAAGAACATTAGAAGACTAAAGGACCCCCAATCTAATTAGACTAAGTCATCGGGATCACGTGATACAAAAATCAAAACGAATAAAAACATCCGCACACCACAAATCACGTGTGCGGTCGAGTCAACCTCTTCGTTTTTTTTTCTCACATCATGACTCTTCTCTTCGATTTTTTTTTTTTTTTGACCCTTGTTTATAGCTTATCAAGGCTGATTTACCTGATTAAGATATTCGTGGTTGATATTGCTGGTCAAGACGTACTTGAGGTTATCCAATTCCAGACCGTGTCCCGTATTTGCATCGAGATTTGTTGCTAGAGTCCCTATTTTGACTGAGAGAAACAACGAAAGAAGACCTAGAAACTAGTTTACATTCAGGTAGTATACAATATACATATATGATATTCTGTTCGTAAACACATCTCTTATTAGTATTGATTATGTCTACCGCAAATGATGTACCGAAGGAGGAAGATCCCGAAGTTTCTTCAAAAAGGAAGATCAAACAATTAGATCCTTTGGCAATCACCGAATCGCTCGGGCTTCAAACTTATAGAAAAGACACCAGGCTGCCATGGAGCAAAGAAGAAGATGCCCAGTTGATGAGAGCAATCAGGGAATTATACCCTGAAGAAGAATTGAAAAATATACAACCGGAATCAATTGAATGGGATGCAGTTTCCGAAAAAATTGGATCTGATGGTATTAGAAAAGCAAAAGATTGTCGGAAAAGATGGTGCCACTCATTGGATCCCAGTTTAAGAAGAGGGAAATGGACACCCGAAGAAGATGAATTGCTTATCCAAGCACATCAAAAATATGGTCCTTCATGGCAAAAAGTTTCAATTGAGATAAAGGGAAGAACCGATGATCAATGTGCTAAAAGATACCTCGAAGTATTGGATCCAAGTACCAAAGATCGTTTGAGACCTTGGACTTATGACGAGGATTTACTATTAATACGACAAATTAAGATTCATGGTACTAAATGGAGAACTATTGCGGGTGAAATTAGTGGTAGGCCTTCATTAACTTGTCGTAATAGATGGAGAAAGATTGTTACTGATGTGGTTAGGGGTAAAGCCAATCCCTTGGTTACTCGGGAAGTCGATTTAATCACTAATGGTAGTTTAGATTCGAAAGTTTTACAACAGAATATCGAAGACTCTCATGCTAAGGAGATGTTGAAAAAGAAAAAAATTATAAAAGCCCAACAGAAGAGCCAGTTGAAGAAGAAGAAAAACCCTGCTCCTCCCAAAGAGCAGCCTAAACCTGATGAACCCACTCATTCGCTGCCTAGTGCTCCAATACCTTACCAGCCAGCTAAACGACTTATACCGCCATCGGCAATAACTAGACCTGTCACTAGTGAGACCACTTGGAAGTATTCTTTGGGAAGTGAACAAGACAACTTATTGTTCAGTCCTGAAAATGGTGGGAATATCAAAAATCAAGAATTAGTTCAACAATTAATTAATTATGCCAAGCATCAAGGTCTAGAAGTTACTGTCCATCAGCACATTCATCATCATTATTCGCCGCCTAACACCCAGCACCAGCAGTCGCCCATGATGCATCCAGGAATCCCTCCGAATGAATTGGCTCCCTATGAGCCCTATTCCTCGGTTAACAGTCAATCTCCTAAAAACGATAACGGGTATTCTCAACACAGCTCGCCTAATGGCGCTTATTATACTGGTGATCCTCACAATAAAATGGCAAGATATCAACATTTTAACTATTTACCTCCATTAACAGAGGTTCCGAAATTGAACTCTTCGGGATCGTCACCTTCTTCAAGCTCCAAGAGTCATGGTACCACTCACCACCATCACCACCACCACCATCACCACCATCACGATCCCAAAAACCCTGAAAACCATTCAAAATCATCCAATGAAGATAACCAAAAGGCGTCCAATCTCAACAAGATCTTGAACCGTAATCCCGGGGACATGAGTGATAAAAACAACGATAACAACTCGTTAACACCTCTAACTCAAGCCGTACAAATCGCAGTTGCCGCAGAAGCAAACACCGTTGATGGGAAGAGAAGTCATTCAACTGATCACGGAGCAAACAAAAGAGCCAAATTAACGAATGAAAGCGAAAATGAAGAAGATTTGGAAGAAGGGCTTGACTTCTGGGAAACAATGAGAAACTTGACCGATATCGCTAATAATAATGCAGGTACCCCTACCCCTGGCATTTCCACAGGAATGACGCCTACTCCTTCGGGCCACCAGCATCATCAACACCAACAACTGACCCAATCGCAATCACAACAAACCCAAAAGCCTGTCTCCCAGCACCATCCATTGCATTATTTTTCCGGTACCACCCCTCAGCCTTTCCCCGGTGGTGTATCCTCTCCAGCCCCTGCCATCAACCTGGCCGAAGAGGAAGTCGACGAAGACGAGGCTTTACGCTCCTACGGCTTATACTACAACGTTTACACTCGTGAAGGGTCCTCCAACCCCGAAAACGTCCAACTGAATAACCAAGGAGGTTCAGTCTATGACAGTTTGGTCAGCAGCTTTGGCATGATACCTTTCAACCCTTCATAGTCATTTTATAGACCCGCTTCTATTAATATAACACCAGTTTTGCAATCTTATTTGTATTTTCTATTTTTTGCAACCTTCAAGTGTAGAAGTCATCGCTATAAAGTTCCATGCGCCTCTCGTTGACAGAAAAATGAATATCCAGGCACGCATTTTTGTTTTTTTTTATTTATTTATTTGTTTGGTAAATTTGATTTGGTTGATGTTTTCCTTTAGTTATTCGAATAAACCCCCATTGAATCCAATCATTCCACGGTAGACAAGTCAAGTTAAGCTAGACGATTCGACTTGCCCGATTGCCCCCAAGTCTTCAAACCAATTTGCAAAGTTACCAGTGCATTCGAAACTTATCCGTGATCAATTAATAGCGCTGGGCCGGATCAATAAGTTGGCCAATCCGACTTCTTATTAGCATTTATTACTCCTTAATGAACTAACCGGATACTTCATTTTCATTTCATTGCATTTCTACTGTTCTTTTTATTGCTTCACTTGTCTTTTTGGGACTGTGTTATCACAATATCTTCCTCGGACACTAGCAATTGCATCAACCTTGTGGCATGTCTTCGTATCATCACCATCATCCGGCCGGAGGTCTACAGTTGAACCAGCAGAAGAATGGAAGACTACACCGGATTTCTCCACCAGAACTCCCTCCGCCGCCGCCACCAGTACCAGCAGGAGCTCCCAAAGCTTTGCCGCTTGGTCAAACTCATAATGAGAAAGATACCAAAGTACACTATGTCAAATTGATAAATCATGAATTTCGTAGTTTACAGCTCGATGAAAACCTAAAATCAAAGTCTATATTCGATTTGATAGATTATTGTGAATTGCTTTACGAAGAACTGTCATCTTTAGTTAATACTGAAAAAGGTTTGACTACTTACATAAAAGGTTATCTTATCTTTAATTACTTTGTTAATAGTTTTATCATGATGCATTTCCAAGGTTTTGATCAATTCATTGAATCCAACGAACAAGATTTTATCATATATTTGAACGTTTTTGCATTTTATAACACCGATGACATCATAAGGGATGATTCCTATGTAATTCAATTAACAAAATTAAGAAAATGGGTTCTTGAATATCTTAGTCTGAAAAGCTTATTGAGTTTTGACGTTAACGAATTATACCAATGGTTATACGAATATATTGATTATTTAAAACAAAAAGAATCTATAGATCAATCAAATTCAAATAAAATGGTGAATGTTCCAAATCAAAAATCGTTGGATTCTCCTTTCCATTCAAACAATAATGATAACGAAACATTAAGCTCTTTTGGAGATGAAGCTGATGAATCTATCTTCAAGTTTAAATCTAGATTCCCCTCAGTTAAACTCGAAAATTTACCGGCATCTCTGGATTCTTTACCGGATTTGAGTAAAAATTCAAGTGAATCAAGCTTTCCTCCTTTACCCGATGAAGCTCCTCCACCTTTGCCCAAACATACTGTTAATATATCTTATGATTCAGTTAGCAAATCTGTTCCATATCCTCTTGAACCGGTGGCTAAAATAGAACAAGCTCCTTATCCAATAGAACAAACCTCATCTGATGATATTTTATTCTCAAATAACAATTCCAGTGATTCAAGTCTTTTACTTAATGGAAAAAGAAATCTTTATGATAAGTCCAGACAACAACTGTACCCACAATATGATCAATCAATCGCCTCCAAACATATGTCACTACCAAATCCACCTTCAGTCAGATATTCAAGGCCACCAGCTTCAATAAATACTACTAGGGTGAGACCTCCAGAACCTTTGCCCACTCAACTTAATGTAACTGGATCATTTCAAAATCACCCATATACTTCCAATAATAGTCATTTCCCTAGTTCAAGATCATCCGTTCAACCATATTCCGGAGCATCAACATCACAACGTATTCACTCACAAAATTATTATTCAAATCCTCATGCGCATAAAGTCCATAATATCCATTCATCTCAATATTATCAAAACCCAGGAGCAATTCCAGCTCATTCTGCATCTTTCATCCCGAATCATGTCAAACTGCAACAAGATCAAATAAAAGCTCAGAAAATGCATTTTTTAAAAGAATTCAGCATTTGTGGATTGAAAAATTTTGGTTCTTCATGCTATATAAATCTGACAATTCAATTATTATTTGGTTTAAAACAATTACGATTTATTTTCTCCAATCTGGAATATCATAAATACATAAAGGATCCAAAATTTGTCAAATTAATGAAACTTCTGCAAAATTCAAAAGATTCACTCTTATTATCAGAAGCGTTATCTGGTTTGCTTAAAACTTTTACATTACATGGTGGATCATCAGTTGCTCCTACAAAATTTTTGAGAATTGCATCAATAATAAAACCTGATTTTAATATACCCAATGAACAACAAGACGCTCAAGAATTCTTATTGTTTGTGTTGGAAAGACTTCACGAAGAGCTATCTTATAGTTATTTAGATCAAAATATTGATATGATTACAATGGAAAAAATTGTAACCAAATGGAATATAAATATCAATGTTAAGGATAAAAATGAATATCTAAATTGGTGTCAGTCGTTAATCAAAAGTGAAGGCAATTCACCGATTAATGATTTATTTCAAGGTCATTTACAAAATAAACTTATTTGTAATAAATGTGGTTTTGAATCTATAAATTACTCGCCCTTTACTATTTTGTCTTTACCAATTCCTAATAATAATATGAATCGAATTGTTGATCTAGCAGATTGTTTAAGATATTACACTCAAGATGAAGTTTTAACTGGCGAAAATGCTTGGAATTGTCCTAAATGTAATAAATTAGAAAATCAAGCAGCACCAGGAAGTGCCCTTGATAATCATCCAGTGTTCACGCCAAAAAGAAGTGGAATTTTCAGGTTAGCCAAAAGAAGTAAATCTCCCGCTAAAAAAGCTAACCATGCAAATGGCCATGTACCGAAAAATCCATCTATTTCAACTAAGACTTTACAATTCATCAAATTACCCCAGATTATGTTAATTCACTTATCCAGGTTTTCCATGTTTAATTTAACTGACAAATTAGATACTGTTATTCAATATCCCTTGGAATTAAGTTTTAATAACAACTCAAATAACATTCAACATAAAATTTCATATAAGTTAGTTGGTCTTATCAATCACTATGGTAACTTGAAAAGCGGTCATTATACTTCATTGGTGAACAAATCTAATTTCAATCAAACAGCAAGTAATAAAGATAACTTGAAGCATCCTTATTGGTGCTTATTTGACGATGACACGGTGAGACCAAACTTAGCACATGGTCATTACAATGATCAAAGTTCGGAATTCAGTCAAGTCAATTCAAAAGATGTCTATGTCTTGTGTTACGAAAGAGTATAGTATAGTATTATTTTTCTAACTTTTTTTCTTTTCTTTTTTTTTTTTTTTTCATCAATTCATTTATAGACCAAAAATTATCTCTTATTGGATAATAGCCTATTACTTATACTTTGTATGTTTGATGTCTTCTTTGGAGGTTCTTGTAAGTCTTCTTCGTCGCTGTCACTACCGTCGAAAGCCGATTGTGCTTTTGTTTTCCGAGGCAAGGTTCTTTTGGAAGATAAGGAAAGTTTAATTGGTCCGTTCAACGTTTCGGCAGGTTTTGCAGCCGGCTCAGCTTCTTTGACAGAATCTTGATACTTCTGCCCTTGTTTGATCTGCTCATTCAAAAGTTTCATTGAAATCTGCTCATCTGTTTTCAAACTCCTTTGTTTTTTCAAATACTGTTGCTGTTTTTGATAATACTCAGAAGAAGTATCGGTTAACCTTATATCCAAGTTAAATTCGTCAGTATCATCTGGAGGAGATTCAACCCTTACTAAACCCTTGTTACCAAGGTATTTGATGAAAGAAGTCAAAGAGGACCATCTTGTTGAATTCATATGAACGTGATCCTTATCATGTAGAATATATTCCTGATAAAACTTATTTGCATTTATCTTCTTAGTTCCATGATTGATCCTCAATAGTTTCAAAAAATCCTTTTCAAAGTCTCTGGAGTAATTTTCAATCACGCTATGTCCTTCACCACTTTCGCTGAGTTGCTGGACTCTGCCTTTATGCGATGGAGAGTTTAAATGATTCTTAAACCCATTTGCATCTCTGCATTGTTTGGAGCATAACTGACAATAGAACTTTAGTTTCTGTAGACCGGATGCTTTTAGCTGCTTGGAAGCATATTTAGCTGATCCTGCTTCTGAGCGTCCCATGAAGTTAAGGCTGAATAGGTTATTTGTGAGTCTTGATGATTTGAAGATGATTTAAGATCTTTTTTCAGTAATTTTTTTTTTCAGTACATTTTTTTTTTTTCACAACTTTCTACGATGATTAGATCAGCTAATACGAATATGCTACTAAGACCTCCTAAGATAACTGCTCATAAGGGATTGGTGTTGGCGATAAGAAACAACCATAGTTTCCCACCGGTAAAGAGCTACCGAGTGAACAAGAGTCCAATAGACTTGATATGGAATTACAAAATACCGTTAAGTGCCAAATACTTTAGTGGATTATTGGCTGGATCATATGGATTAACTCATGTGCATCCAAATGTTCTAGTAACTTTGGGCCCTCCAGTGATTATTGGGTCCTACATAGCATATAGGTATTATCATAAGACCCAATTTGAGAAGCTGTTTAATAAGATCAAGCCAAAAAATATCGAAGCATGGGAAAATGAAAGTGACAGTATAAGAATTGAACGATACGACGAGCAGGATATAGGGAATGTAATACAGGGAGTAGAGAATGAATTTGATAACTTTCGGGCTCAAATAATGCAATTGACTGAAACAAGAATACTTGACTACATTAGTAATATCCGAGGCCATTCCAGGTCTAATGAAGAGATTGTTAAATTATTCATTGATGAAAATGATCAGTTCAATATAAATTTAGACGATTCTAATATTGAAACTTTCATTAACATCAAAGTTGAAGCGCCTAAGTTTGATTTACAAGAAACCAATCACATAACCGATTTTATCAAGTTATCCACTCCATTCTATTCAAGTAAAGATATTGAGAATCGTGAAAGGTTGGGAGTTGTTTCGATCTACTTATTAGAAGTACCACAAAAGGGCAAAAGTTATCAAGAATTCAAAATAATGATTGAAATTGAAAAATATTCGATAATAAATAAGCATAAGTTGATAATTAAAGAAATCCCCGGAGGGAAAGTATACAAAAGCGATAAACTATTGAAGAAGAAAGATAAACAAGAAGAATATGAAGAAATCACCGTTAATATATAATGTCAATTTTGAATAAATTTCTTAACATGTTCATCAAATTGTAAGAATTGTTTTTCGTAACAATTCGAAAGGTCTCTCATTGATTGTAGTTCAGGTAACCAAGACCTGATATCGTTTATTCTTTTAGCAGAGTTCGGATGGGTTGCAAAAAAATCTTGGAACCAACCATCGTCTTGACTTGTAATCTTATTCATTCCAATCCAGAAGTTAACTGCCTCGTTTGGATCATAGCACAGTCTTGACATTATTTCACAGCCTATACGGTCTGCTTCAGTTTCCATTTCTCTTGAGTTGGGCATTTGCAATAACCCATCAACTGTAAGTCTATTGAATGCACGATTTTTTGTAAAATCCGAAGCAGCTAATAAAAGGAAGAAAGGCAGTTTCAGAAGTTGTTCACCCGAGTGTCTTGCTAGTTGATGAGATAATTCATGAGCCAATATAGTAGCTAAAGCATCATCATTTTTACAAAGGGGTAAGATTGAACTTAGAACGAAAACTTTACCATTTGGTAAGATGAAAGCATTTGGAGGTTCATGGGGATCTGATTTAAGAATGTTTACAGACCAGTTCAAAGATTTTAAATGGTTGATTTGATCTTGGTCTTGTGAATTTGCAATGGCAGTAGTTAATAAATTATTCATTATGCTAGTAACCTTAATGTTAACTGGATGATTTGAAGGTAAAAGGTCCGCTCCTCGTTCCCTCATAAGGCTTCTATAGGACCAATCACCTGCCTTGGTTTCAATCCAACGAGGAACCCAAATGAATCGAAGTCTTTTGGTGAAGGGAGCTTCATGTAAATTTGCAAGATAAAAGGTTCCTGCTCCCAAACCTAGGAGAATTGAGTTTCTGCTCGTGAAAAGCTTTATAAAATAGTTTAGATCATATGCTGGAGAGTTTTTAAATCTTTTATAAGTAGATTTTCTTCTGAATAGGGAGTTAAACATGATTATTCAAAGGAAGAAGAGTAAAGGCAAATGAAAAATTTCGCAATACAAAAAAAAAAAAGTATAGGCCAATATATATTCTAATATAAATTATATAAGATTAGATTTTATTCTTATCTTCAAAGGGACTACTTGCATGGATGGTTCTATAAGGATGAGAAGGGACTGGTTCTTCATTGTTGGATAGAACACTAATTTTAGTATCTCTTTTACGGGGGGAATTTGACTCATAGACATAATTATCATTAATTGCATCATTAGTATCAATTAATTGATTTTGAATCAAGTCACCACTTGAATTGTTAGGTAAATTAGTTGGATTTCTTTGTTTGACATTTATGGTTGCAGCTCTAGAAGGCAATTTTTCGAAAAAAGTAGGGCCAGTTAATTGTTTAGCCAAATTATCTAAAGATTTAGTATTTGGATTACCGATGATGGAAGTATTGGAGCTATTATTTGAAGTTGGATTTGATTCTATGGTATCGTTGATTGGAGGAGGAGGTTGAATTATACTTTCATCAATATCATTATTATTATTATTATTATTATTATTACGTTCTGGTAAAATTGGAATAAAAGATTCATAAAAATCGTAAGAAGATCCCGTCTTATTATGACGACTATTAAAATCCGTTGACGTTGAACTGTAATTACGATTATGATTTAATTGTGGAGGTGGTTGGATGATGTCCTTATCTGATTTGGTACTATTAATGCTATTATGATCTTGCACTAATTTTTCATTATTAACCAGATCTCCCGATTGGGTTGTGGATGATTTATTGGGATCATTATATGGTTTATGTAATTCTTCCTGGAATTGACTAAAGCTTTGATTATCTCTCAAATCCAAATCAATATCATTTTCGATATTATCTTCTCTTCTTTGTTGACGTTGATTACGGTACCATATAACTATACAAATAGCGAAAACAACAATCACCGTAACCCCAATCCCAAGACCAACGGCCAATCCTTGATTATATCCCATTCTAAATCAATAGTAAAACGAACGTAAGCTCCTATTAGACCCTCCCTCTAATGGTTTCCTTCCTAAAGCTTTTCTAAAATCTTTTTCTTTGGAAAAAGGGAGACAAAAACCTGAATATCGTCCAAAAGCGAAAATTCCAAAATACCTCTCAGTGATACAAACAATATAACAAAGGCCTATCGATACACGGAGTCGTATTTGAACCGTACTCTTTTTATGCTGGTTATTCACTTATCCAACTAGCAACAACAACGAAAGTTTTTACCAACTGAACGAAGACACCTAACCCAACTGAATGAAAAGACACCTAACCCAATAAACGAATGTATAAGTTTTAAACTGCCCGAAAAAAATCAAGTAGCAAATATCCGTTGTTATAAGATCAACTTTCCCTAAAACAATTAAACCTTTTAGAAAAGAGGGTTTCCTTTCGATTGAAATTTGCTAAAGGCTATGGGCTCATACTTTATTTACTCAGCCAGTAACATTTTTTAATTTGGTGAAAATGAACCGAAGCCAATTCGGTGCTTGATTTGACCTTTTGGGAAGTAGGAACCCTGCAGGGAGAAGGGGGGGGACGCATCACGTGACGCGCCCACCGAAGTGTGGGTCTAAAAATAGACAGGCCCGTGCCTTCCAAACCCGTCACGTGCGTGGTTACGGGTGTTTTCCTGGAGATGCGGTTCCGGTCTTGGGAGCTGCACCGACCCGGTCGCTCTACGATTTTCCGACCCGGGGAATACGACCACTCGGCCTGGGATATTCCGGTCACAAGAGCTGCTCTGATCCGGGAAACCACTCGACTTGCGATATTCCGACCACTGGACCTGATCCGATCCGACCTGAGACACCGGTTCCGACTTACTAACACCAAGGCCAATACAATACTAATGCTAATACAATACTAATGTTAATACAATATGTTAATACAATATGTTAATACAATACTAACACTGATTAATTGCTTGCTGGTTTCCGTTATACTGAACAATCATCCAAGTTAATGAAATCAAATAATCTACGTTCTTGCATCTTGCACTGGCAATTACAAATATATACATTTTCAGATACGGTGCTATTTACATGACTAAAAACCAAACTCCACCGAAGTGTCTTTCTTTAAGTCGATCTCGGGACCATCATCAATGATTAACTTCCATTCATGAACATTAAAAGGCTCTAACTTAGAATCTCTTGTAGCTTTCAATTTCAAAGTACCTTTATTACGGTCTCCCCCAACTCTAAACTCAATATCTATTCTTCCTTGCATGGTATTCAACTCCCCGGAAATCCATGGCCAACTCGAAGTAAAGTCAATATTATTCCCCAATTCATTCTTAATCTTGTCACTTCTACGTAAACAATACAAAACAGAGTTGATCACTGGAGATCGGGTTTTCTCATAGTTGAAAATTATAATACACGATAACGTGACTCCAATACCGTAGGCAACGAAATAATAACGATTTTGTTTCTGCTGTTTAAAAGGATCTGGAAATTCCCGGTCTACCGTAACTGGAGTCTTCACCCTGGTTTCCCCCTGCACCGTGGACTGATACCTCAATATCAGTCTGGAATTACTCCTCAAATTGGTTCTTAACTGGTTCCTCAACCCAAGACGGGTTATTCTGGCTAACATTCTCTGCTGGGTACTTGTAAATCGGTTGATAGAAATGTAATAAAGTATCTTCAAGTACTACTCTTTTTCTCCCCTTATAATTTTTATAGAAGAGTTTTTCGGTTTGAGCACACCCTCAAAATGAAAATCATATAAACCATTAATTGAATCAGCTTCCTTTACAAATCGCTTTATTCTAATACCACAATGTCGACGGTATCAGGAGCATGTTCGGTCAAGAATGTTTCAGGGATGCTCCATATATTGGAAGAAGTGACTCCCTCGGTTTTGGAATGGAAAGCCATTGATCAGCTGAAAATTGTCACGATTGCATTGAACAAATTGAAAAAACTACAAGCACCAAAAGAATCTTCCAATAAATTGATGTTGAGAATCTTATACGATCAGGATGGCGAAGAGAAAGACTTGAGGTTGTCTTTTACCAATAGGCCCACGATGAATAACATCAAAGAATCATTACAAACGATTATTGCTAGACTGAAGACTATCATTAAAGATTCACCAACACCAGCAATTGCATCCCCTGCACCGAACCAAACCCCTTCAGCCACATCACCACCAAAGACAGCAACCTCGAGCAATGATATGATGCTGTTTACGAATCCCGACTCATTAAGCGATGCAAGCTTATTGAAAAACCATCAGTTACAGCAAAAATATTTATTAGAAGATAAAAATTTAAGAAACATCTTTACTCAATCGGTAATTAAGTTCAAATTATCTCCCAATGTGTTCTGGTCAACCAGATTGAATCAATTAAGGACTTATGCGTTGACAATTTCGCAACATAGAGGTCCTTATAATGTATTATCCACTATTAAACCAGTGGCAACTTCAGATAATCAGGTTAATGTGAATGTTACTAGGGATACTATTAATGAAATTTTCGATACTTATCCAATCATCAAAAGAGCCTTTGATGATTTGGTTCCAGCTAAAGCTAGTGAAGGTGAGTTCTGGTCAAGATTTTTCAATTCAAAATTGTTTAGAAGATTGAGAGGGGATAAAATTAATACTATAAACACTAGAGGAGATGTTGTTTTAGATAAGTATTTATACATTGATGTCAATTATCTTGACACTGAGGAAAAACCAAACGAAAATAATGAAGAGAATACTGAAGTTAAGAAAATTATTGATTTAAGAGCAAATCAGGATGATAATTCTCAAAAATTAGGTAATAAACCGGATATTACGATGAGATTTTTAGATGACACTGATAAGACCACCAAAGTGAAATCAAAGGGTCCGGGACAAGAAAATGAAATGATCATATTAATGAAAAACATGAATAAATTAAGTTCTAAAATTATCAGTATGAATTCAATCTTGGAAGCAAATACCGTGAACAATATACCTAAGAGAGGTGGATCGAGTGAATTATCACCGAGTGAAATCGACGAATTCGAAGAAGAATTAAATTTGAACGATTTAAATGATCATGAAGAATTAAAATATATCCAATTAAACATATCGAATAATATCAATTACGAAAACCCCGTGTTGGATATAAAAGATGATGTCAGTACTACTTCAATCACAAATACACCAATTGAGGATATTAAACAATATTATAAAAATTGTGGATTTCATCAAAATAGTATAAACCTAAATGATATTTATCAAAATAAAGAGAATGTTATCGACAAATCAGTTTCTGATTTTATTACAATTACAAAACATAATTCCAAAATTTACAAAATTATAAATAATTTTAAAGATTCAAATCAATTAAATTTTCAAAATAATAATAATATTATAAATGATTCAATTTATCAACAATTAATCACTTTCAATATAACAATCATGGAATTTTTATCACATTTTTGGTCAATCTTCTTAAATGGTAATAATCCTATCCAGTTGAAGAAAATCTTTGCCAGTTTAAGACAGTGTAAATCAAATTTAAATGAATTAATTGATAATATTATAAAAATCTTCAATTCTAATGATGCTATTAATAAAAATGAAAAATTGAAAGATAAGTTGATAAAAGATCTTGATACTTGTGTATTTCCTCTACAACAAGGTCTTGATAAAGCTATAAATGATTATGTTAAAGCAGTTAAAGCATTAGATAACGATACTTCTGATGAAATAAATGAAAATGGTAAACGGGTTCTAAATTGAGTTATATAGAAATTTTAATAACACTTTTATTGAAAAATTCATCTTGTAATGGTAACACCAATTCTCCATCAAACGTAGCTTTCATGATTTTATAAAAAAATTGAATTTCCTTATTATTATTTCCAAATTTATCAATAATAAAGTATACTTCTTTTAACCCCATTTCATCACATAAATCAATCAACTCACAACATAGTTGCACTCGACTATTCAATAGGTTGAAAACATTCAATTCCACTTCAATGTATATCCTTGAATCTTCAATTTTACCTCGGATTAAGTGTTCTTCAACTATTATAGTCAAGGTTCTGTTTCGATTTGCGTAGTCAAACATAACATTTGATACCTAGACCGTTGGCACAAGAGACACCGGCAACTGGGCCGGTTCCACCCATTTCAAATTGGTCAAGAGAAGCTTGGTTTTTGTTGTAGATATTCATTTTGCAGTCGAAGTTTGTTATCAAAGTAGCTTCTTTAATGAACAAACCCGAAGGAGCTTTTGGTGATGTTAAGGAATTGTATTGGTGTATGGGTTTTAATCAGATGTACGGAGGTTGGGATATGATGTGAAAAAAAAAAGGAGATGAGCAGAGCAGACGTAAATGATTGCAACTTTTCATTGAACACCGGTTAGCAGTAGACCAAAAAATTAAATATGGCTAAGAAGGGTATGTACTAGGAACTGTAGCGGTGCACGAACAGAATACTAACTTTGGGCCAGTTTCCAAGCATAGCAGAGCCGCAAGAAGAGGACTCGAGGATGACGTTAGTCACGAAGCCAAAGAGTTATCCAGCATTCCAAAAGAGGAGAACAGTGACGTTAAGAAGTCTATTATCCGAACCACTATCAAGAACGAAAACTTGTTGAATAAAAAAATTGAAAACAAGAGAATCAAAAAACTCAATAGGAAAAGCACCAGTTCGTTGAAGCATAAAACTGAAAGATCAAGCAAGATTGAAGGGATCTTGAATCACAAGATCCAACAGAGTATGGAAAGAGCCAAGTACGTTCAGAATGCCAGAAAGTCCGGCTGGGAGAGAATCAATAAAGATATACAGATCAAGAACGACGTGCACGATGAGCTCAATGAACAACCCAAAATAACCCAAGAGCAAGAAGACCAAATGGAAGAAGACGCATACGTTGAAGATTTTTACAAGGATGGCTGCGAGGACCACAAGGACGGCAGTGAGGATCATGAGCTTCCTTCTTCGGCCAACAAGTTTGCCCTTCTTGAAGAAACCGAAGCATAATCCATTACTTGTCTTTCTTTCACTTATTCCATTACTTCCTACTTTTTCGTTTAATTTCCATTTATACGTTAAGTTTCACCTTCACTTCCTCTATCACCTTCACTTCATTCCTCTATTATCTCTTCATACTTGCCTTTCTACTAAGTAGTTGTATATTAATCGAAATCTGATATTGATCCATGCGCGACTCTAAATTAAATTTTCCATAAATTTCAAACACATCATCCGTACTAATCTCTGTACTAGGACAGATTGCAAGGATGAAGTTGAGCTGTTTCAGTGTTGGTGTTACTCTTGCGGTTGCCGCAGGGGTTGCCATAGCGTCAGACGTGCCGGAATATAAGCCATTGAAAAAATCAGTGTTGAAGAATGCAGCCATTTTTGAACAATTTGATTATGAAGATATTAATGAATCGCCTTGGAGAATCAGCCATGCAGAGAAAGATGACGAGTTCACTTATAGAGGCCAGTGGGCAATTGAAACATCAAAGGTATACCCTGGATTTAAAGGTGATAAAGGATTAGTGATGAAGACCCCTGCGGCTTACCATGCAATTTCGTATAAATTAAATGAATCGTTTGATAATACTGATCAGGATTTGGTTTTACAATATGAAATTAAGTTACAAGATGGATTAAGTTGTGGTGGGACCTATGTTAAGCTTTTGAATCAAGGGTATGATGAATCTGAATTCAATGGAGAAACCCCATATCAAATTATGTTTGGACCTGATGTTTGTGGATCCAATGATAAAGTACACTTTATTATAAATAGACCAAACCCCTCCACTGGAGAAGTTGAAGCACATCATTTAAGAACTGCACCAATGTCAAGAAATGATCAGTTAACTAATCTTTATACATTAATTTTGAAAAAGAATCAAGACTTTGAAATTAGAATTAATGGAGATGTTGCTAAAGCAGGTAATTTAGTTAAAAACACAGCTTTATTGACTCCTCCCTTGAATCCTCCTGAGGAAATCGAAGATCCTTATGATACAAAACCTTTGAGTTGGGATGATCGTAAATTTATCCCCGATCCAAATTACCCAGCAAAACCAGATGATTATGATGAACTTTATGGGAATGCGTACATTCCAGACCCCGAGGCAGTCAAACCCGAGGATTGGGATGAAAGTGAACCTCTATTTATTCCTGATCCTGAAGCAGTTAAACCAGAAGATTGGAATGACGAAGAAGATGGCGAATGGATTTCTCCCGATATTATAAATCCAATTTGTGAAACTAAAGGATGTGGTGAGTGGCAACCTCCAATGGTACCAAACGCAAATTATAGAGGTATTTGGCTACAACCAGATATTATTAATCCAAATTATAAAGGAACCTGGAAACCTCGTAAAATCTTAAATCCAGATTATTACGAAGATAAAACTCCTTCAAATATTGGATTAATCGATGGTATTGGGTTTGAATTGTGGACTATGAGTAAAGACATCATGTTTGATAATATTTATTTGGGTCATTCGATCAAAGAAGCTGAACTAATTGGTAATTTAACTTATAATCCAAAATCAGTTCTAGAAAATGATGATTACGATTTGAATAGACCCCGTGCTCCAATTGAACCAATCCAACCTCCAGTGTCTTTCGAAGATTTTTTGAATGACGATAACGAATCCACTTTAACCCAATTCATTGAATTTATTAGAATTGTTTTCTTAAGACAATTTTTAGATATAAAAGATTTTTACTATGAATTCAGATTAAATCCCCTTGACCTCATCTTAAATGAGCCTTTGAAATTCGTCGTTTACTGCTGTGCTTTCTTGACCATATTCACCTTTGGTTTTGCTATTATTAACGTACTTGTATTTGTATTGGCTGCTTCGAAACAAGAACTACCAAAGAACGAAACCCCCGAGCAAGAAGCCAAAATTGTCGAAATCAAAGACGATGAGCCATCGGCCACCGGTGTCGAAGAACACACCACCAAGCCCATCAAAAGACACTGAATGTATATAAGTTTAATATATAATACTACAAAACATAGATGTATGGGTTTATTAGGCCGCAAAACGGAGGTCGTGTAGCCCTAATTTGCAATCACGCCAAAGGAGACGAAGCTGGAAGGGGCCCTCAACCCCACGTTTGAACAGGGATATAAGAAAGAAGTAGGGTACTTTGTAGAGATAACGATAAGAATGACAGAAGACGAATCCTTAATGAACGGACAAACAAGCTACGGAGCAGTTGAGTTGGAAGAGAGAAGAACTGAAGATAAGAACCAGGGGAAAGGGAAGGGGAAGTTCTTTTATTTGAAGGTGATTTCGATTAGTTTGATTTTAATTGGGGTATTGCTACTGATGTTTAGAATATCATTTCATCCTTTAAGATATGAAGCCCATTTCCCTAATTTGGTGGATCCATTGAACTTACGTATCTATACGAATAACATTAGGTTTGATAATAAGAACCGGGATTCTCATGAGAAGCCGTGGTCTAAAAGAAAGCAATTGATAACATCAAGTATTGCCTTTAATACCAGACCAGGAAATGCTAATGTGGTTTGTTTACAAGAGGTGTTACATAATCAGTTGGAGGATATTTTGTTCAACTTGAACCACGGGAATGAAGGAGAATGGACTTACTATGGAGTTGGACGTAGTGATGGATTGACAAGAGGAGAATATGCTCCAATTTTATTCAAAGATCAAGAATGGAGTGTTATTGAAAACCGGACTTTTTGGTTAAGTGAAACCCCCGACGTCCCCAGTAGAGGTTGGGACGCTGCATTAGAAAGAATCGTCACCATGGTTACTTTACAATCACGAGTTAATCCATTAATCAAGATCAATTTTTTCAATACCCATTATGATCATAAAGGAATCGAAGCTAGAAGGAAAAGTTCTTTATTAATCATCGATAGAATGACAAATTATAATGATTATCCATCATTTTTATGTGGAGATTTCAATACTCAACCAACTGATGAACCTTATCATATTTTAAAAGAACATGGCTTCAAAGATAGTAGAACTTTGGCTGACTCTTTAAACAGCTACGGACATTGGTCCACTTTTACAGGATTTGATAAACATCATGAAGATAATACCATCATTGATTACATTTGGGCACCTTACTTTGCCAAGAATGGCAATAAACCTGTTTCTCATGAATTGAGTATTAATAATGCTAATGAAAAGTTTGAAGAACAGGTCCCCGGGATCGAAGGAGGAGAATCAAAAGATTTGTCTCTCATCGAAGACGGTTTGGCCTTGACGGAAGATTCCGACATTGCTGATATTAATTATTACAATGTCAATCTTCACCAACAGTACAATATCGTCATCAAGGCTTTTGGAATCTTACACAGCTATTTTGATTTCTACATGAGTGATCACCGTCCAGTGGTTGCTGATTACATAGTTGAAAGATCTTTATGGTAATTACCGGAATAAAAGTATCACTATTCTCTAGCATCATTTGTATTTCTGTAACCCCACCTTCGGAGCGAATAGGATAAACCACCGGGACGAATCCCCTGCTTTTCAGTAAAACAATGCTGTTTAAATCAATCCTGTTGATAGATATGTCTTGGTATTTGAAGTAGAAGATCTGAGAACAATGCCGTATCTACTGACCCCACCACTCGTTTTTCCTCTGGAGTTTATCCAGCTGGTATATCGTATTATCTTGCCTTCTTCTTTTAGCGAAAGCAAGATGTTCACATTCTTCGTATCAGCAACTCATCGATTTCACCCATTTTTTAACCCCAGCTTTTTAGGCTCCAAACTCTCTTCTCTACTGGAAACACCGAATCTCTAACTCTGACTTCATTTTTGCAGTTTGAACTATTTTTTAACGCTCATGCATGACATCTGCAACTTCAATCCCCATTTTGCAGTTTACAAGTTTGACTCTATGCCCCTCCTCCAATTGCTGTTCCTCCTCTTCTTCAGCTTGTTGGACCAGGAGAGTTGCAAACTTTAATTGAAGTTGAAATTGGGATTGTCATAGACCGGTGATGGGATAACAAAATATTCTTGTCTTGTAGAGGGGAGGTTCTGATGGTGCAATTTAGTTGAGTTGTGGTTTAGGTTATTTTTTTCGTCCATAGGGTTATAATGAAACCAATGATAACTAAATGGGTTAGACTATCCTTTTCCCCGCGTTCTTAGATTAGAATTTTTGTAACGTTCAATTATTCTGACAGTTAGAGTATAAATATTGGAGGTGGTAATCAGTATAATTGTAGTTTTTCTGAAAAGTATCTAATACAAAAGACAAAATGAGTAATAGGTTATCTATATCTTCATCCCATGATTCTGAAATCATTAAAGAACATAATAAACATGTGATTAAACCACCAACGTTTACTTCAAGAGCGATATTGAAGTATTTTTGTTCTCGTTTTACTAGCTTATTTGTTCCAAAATCAGAATTAGCTCAATATACTTGGTCAGATATTTTAAATCCTTTTGAAGCGTTGAGCAGTTTATCACTCAGAAATTGGTGTTATTTTCTCTTGGCTTTTATTATTTGGACGTTTGATGCTTTAGATTATTTTGCAGTCTCTTTGAATATGGTGGCCTTGAGTGAGTATTTTGATCGTTCGGTTTCTGATTTATCGTGGTCGATTTCGTTGGTTTTGTTTCTTCGTTCAGTGGGTGCTTTTATCTTTGGTTATATGGGTGAAATGTACGGTAGAAGATGGCCTCTTATGATTAATCTTTTCATTTTATGTGTTCTTCAGATTGGTACTGGGTTTGTTAAAGATTATCAATCTTTTCTTGGTGTTCGTGCTTTATTTGGTTGTTTTATGGGTGGGATCTTTGGTAACGCTGCTGCTTATGCTTTAGAAGATTGTCCAATTAAAGCTAGAGGGGTTGTTAGTGGTATTTTTCAGCAAGGTTATGCTTTTGGTTATTTATTAGCAGTCATTTTCACCAGAGCAATTGTTGATAATTCTCCTTACGGTTGGAGATCTATCTTTTGGTTTTCTTCTGGTCCCCCATTCTTAATGATTCTTGGTCTTTACTTACTGAGAGAAACTGAAGTCACTCAAAAAAATTTAATTAAACGTAAAGAATCAAATACTGCTAATACAAAATTGGGGGAAAAATTTACCATGAGTAATGCTGCAAAAGATGCTTTCAAGCGTTATTGGTTGATTTTTGTTTATTTGGTTTTAATGATGGCAGGTTTTAATTTTAGTTCTCATGGATCGCAAGATTTATATCCAACCATGTTAACTGCTCAAAAAGGCTTTGGTAAAGATCGTTCAACGGTAACTAATTGTGTTGCTAACTTGGGTGCAATGGCTGGTGGGCTTACTTTAGGTCATTTAAGTTCTTTTGTTGGTCGTCGTTTAACTGTTATGATCTCCAGTGTTCTTGGTGGGGTTTGTATTTATGGATGGGCTTTCTCAAGTGGTGCTGGTATTAATGCTGGAGCTTTCTTTCTTCAATTTTTCGTTCAAGGTTCTTGGGCAATTGTCCCAATTCATCTTGCTGAATTATCTCCTCCCCTTTATAGATCTTTAATCCTGGGTTTGTCTTACCAATTAGGTAATTTGGCTAGTGGTGCTTCTTCAACTATTGAAAGTACTATTGGTGAACGTTTCCCTATTACTGTCAATGGTGAAAGTGCTTATGATTATGCAACAGTTATGAGTATTTTCATGGGTTGTGTCTTTGGTTATCTTATCTTAATTATGTTTGTTGGTCCTGAAAATAGAGGTACCTCTCTTGATGGTGACAGAGATGAAAAGATTGAAGATGAATTCGCAGCCACTGGAGTCAAGTCTTCAATGGAGGAATCCATTACCGATGAAAGGCTTGACAATGATAAGAGAAAGGAAAAGGTCGATACTCAACACTTGGAACGGGTATAATTATTGTTGAGTTTTATAATGTTGATTTTTATGATGTTCTTAGTATTATGTCTTCATGTAGATTATTGTAGTTACTAAATCATATCCGTGCCCTTATAGAAAGTTACTATTAATGGCCCTTACTAGCTTTTTAAAAGTTAATATTGGTTTCTTCTATCAATATTTCCCCAAAAAGCTATAAAAATCTTTCAAAATTCAAAGAAATAAAACATTGCCACCGAACGCCTAATTCATCATCATGTATCTTAACTACAACTGCTTTTTGAATACTTCTAATCCCTCTACTTACTAAAAACTTCCCTGATCAGTTCAAGTAATTGAAAACGAGCCGAAGCCAATGGCCCATTCTCGCATTTTCAAAATTCAATTACATTACTAAAGCGCAAACCACTTAAGTCGAACGTTTTAACTTACCTACTACAACTGTTGTATTTCAAATTCAAGTAGTTTGGCTTTTTTGCAGTCTTTCAGTTGCAAGATGCCCTATTAAACAGTTTTATCTGACTGCATATGATCTTTCTAAAAGCGACTTTTTTCCTGCTCGCTACATCTTTTAACCTCGAAATCAGATATACCGTTGAGTTCGAACCGAGTCCAAGCCCCTTAAACATACATTTATCAAAGTCAGAAGGGAGAGAAAATAAACTAGAAGAGTGAACTCCATAAACAATTAATAGACCTTTCGGAAACTCTTGTTACTGCCAATGTTAACTTAGAGAGACGTTGTATTGAAAAAAAAGAAAAAAAAAAAGACCCCCAAGAAACTATTCAAAATCGATGAAAGAATGGACGTTTCTCATCTATCGATTGAAAATGAGGGTAGTTCGAATAGGAAGATCATCAATAATACCTATCGGATATTAAAAAAGATAGGACAGGGCCAATTTGGTAAGGTAATGCTAGCAGAAAATGTTTCGGAGAAGGATTCCAATATTTTACTGCCAACCCCATCCACCAATTCTATCAAAGGATCCAGGAAGAAAAGCATTGAAAAAAGCCCCAAGAACAAGTATGTAGCTATAAAGACCATCAATCGTATTGATAAGACGCGTCTTATAACGAAAACATACTTGAGTCATACGACCAAGATAAAGAGGGAAATTCAAATAATGAAAGGTTGTAAACATCCCAATGTTGTTCAACTATATCAAGTTATTGATGATTTAAAATACGATAAGATATTGCTAGTGTTGGAGTACTGCAAATATGGTGAGGTTGATTGGAAAAATTATAACCATTATCATGAAAAACACAATAAGAATGGAGAGGGACTTACTTTGAATAAGTTATTAAGGGATGTAATAAACGGTCTTGAGTACCTCCATGACTACAAGCATATAATACACCGTGACTTAAAACCATCCAACTTATTGATCAGTGCTGATAAAACCATTAAGATTTCTGATTTTGGAGTTAGTCTAATTCTTGAAAATAATGCTAATGATGATAAAGAATTGGGTAAAACAATGGGTACCCCAGCATTTTTTGCTCCTGAACTATGTCAATTTGTTAATAATAGATTATCCATGCTTAATGATGCCGACAGAGCCAAGAGTAAAATCGATAATAAAATTGATTTATGGTCATTAGGAGTAATTCTTTACTGTTTAGTATTCCATAATTTACCCTTCAATGGTAATAACGAATTCTCCCTTTTCAAAAAAATCGTCACAGAACCTTTAAAGTTCCCTCAAATCAAGAAATCATCACGAACTACATTAGAAGATGTTAATGAATTAAAGTTATTAAAAGATTTGATCAATAAATTACTCATTAAGGATCCTAAGCAAAGGATGACTATAAAAGATATAAAACAGCATGCTTTCACCACATTTGACTTACAAAATTCAAAACAAATAAGTGAATTCGTGGAGTTTAATAAGAAGTTGATTTCAAATCAAAATAAACCTATATCAAATGAAACTGGTCTTGCTACTAAGATAAGAAGATTCTTTAGTAATAAGCCTGAGCCCTCTCCGGCTCCTCCTAATCATGACATCATTCAACAACAAAAAGAACACGAAATCAATGAACAAAAATTATTGAATGATCCAACATCATTAAGTAACTTAGAACCCGTTGATGATCTACTCAATTCGTACTTTGATGACTCAAGCTCAATGGGATCTCTTGAAAAGGAAGAAGTTGAACCTTATGATACCTCAGAGGTATTGAGGTCTCTAAACGATGATAACTTAAAAGAACAAGATAGTCAAAGTGCCTTTAATATGTTAATTTCGAATTCAAGTAATTTGAGTATATCTTCACATAAAGCTTTGGAAAAGCCACCATCAGCTACCACGAGAACTTTACGAGAAAAACCAAGTAATGATAATTTTAGCATTGATAAATTTTTCCTCAATTCACCAACAAATATTGCAGCATTTAATAGTGAAGATACTTTAAAGAACCCATCGTTTGAATCGAAGAATAAAGTGGGTGTACCACCTCCATTGAAAATTAAAGATTCATTTCATGAAAAGAAAAGTAACTCTGATCCTTCACTCAATACCATCACAACTGCCCAGAAAACTCCTTTATCGACACAGACGTTTAACCATTCTCCTATAATGACTCCTGGAACAACTAATGATGAGATAATCACTATTGGAGCTGGATCTCCATCGTCGATCAAATCAATGATTAGTCCCTCGAGAAGATTTTTTAGCAGATCCAAAAAATCAACCAAATTACAATCAGCAGAGTCCGAGAAAAAGCCAACAATTAGTTCATTATCATCACCTGAGAAGAAACCCAAGGAAAGATTACAAAATACCAAAAAATTTACTGATTTGATGGAACCTCCACCTATATTTGGTGGTTTAACATCAAAAACCGATTCAAACAATAAATCAAGTGAACAATCCTACAAGAATAATAAATCATTTGAGATTCCGAATCAAGATTCAATTTCACTGAAAGTTTTCAATGAATCTCCCAAGAATGTTGCGTCACCAACTTGCTCTAGGAAGAATTCTGTCTCGTCCTCGATTAGATCGGTCGGGCTAACTAGAATAGCTAGTTCGACATCATCATTGAACTTGAATGCTTACTTAACCGATGATGCATTTTCATTAAGCTCAACCACAAAATCAAAACATAAAAGACTGAGTCTGCTTTCTAGCTCCAGTATATCCGAACAAGAGGAGATTGAGTTACCAAGTTTACCGCCTCCTAAATCAAAGCCATTGAAATCTCCTACTAATTACATTGTTGACAATTCACCACTGCAATCACAAAAATCTCCTTATAGTTTTAAAAATACTGTTGGGAAGTCACCATTACAATTACAGCACGATTATTCATCGCTAAGAAATCAGACAACACCAACAGCTTTCAGTCGTGGGATTGTAAATGATCAATTAGATTTCAGTAGAAATAGTGATGAAGTTGAAGATGAAAATTTCAGTGATGAGGAACAAGCGGATGACACTTTTGTTGTTGGGGGTGATGATAATTTTAATTTCTGGACTAATGGAGTAAGAAATGCATCTCTGGACATTCCTTATTCAACCTCAAGTAATGCAAACAGTCGAGAGCACTTCAAGCCTCAACAACTACCCACCGAGCTTCCGAAGAAAAGAATTGCTACTATGGATGAGTTTTTGGATCGGATAGAATAATAATTAATTCCCCATTATATAGAATATTAAATGTAAATAAAGCATACGATATTCGAGTAGATCGATGTATACAATAGCGATGAGACATAGCCTCGAGAATCATATAATGAAATGATGAGTTCGTAAAGGCAAGGATGATGATCCAAATAGGAGGAAGTAATTGACCAAAAAAAGAATAAATTACCTACATAATAGAAATGAAAAAGTAACACTGTAAAAGGAAAAGTTATTACATTGTTGAAAATTCCATATCAGCAAAACTGCAAGGTTACGTTCCGACATAACGGATGAGTCCGAGTCAGACATGAGGCATGTGATAGTAGGTAGAGACTTAAGTAATAAAGCATCAGTTCAAGGTTATGAGGGCAATTGGGAACAATTTACGATTAACGGTCTTGACGATTTTGCGAACACTTGAATTATAATTACGTTGGCAGTAACAAGGGGAAGGCAATAAGCAAATTACACTTGTATTTGACTCAAAAAGCATCAAACGGAGACGTTCAAATGGGAAGAGGAACAAAACGAAAGTGAATGAAGGATGAAAAAGGCTATATACGATTAGCGAGAGTACATGAATTTGTGATTTGAGCAATAATAGAATGGATCCCGATACCCAGAGGTTGAATGGAGAAATGGTTCGAAGGCATTCTCAGTCAACCTGACCAAGGAATTCATTCAACCTGACCAAGGAATTCATTCAACCTGACCAAGGAATTCATTCAACCTGACCAAGGCATTCATTCAACCTGACCAAGGCATTCATTCAACCTGACCAAGGCATTCATTCAACCTGACCAAGGCATTCATTCAACCTGACCAAGGCATTCTCCCTTGACTATGGCAACCGTTACGCAAGTAAATTACTTACAGACACTAAAGCCCCGCCAAACGCCAGCTATTAAAAGTACTACAGCCACTAAAACACTTGACAAAACGTTGCTGAATGATCCACTAACTACCAGGTTGCACTGGTAACTTCCTTGTGAACAACTGGACAACAGAACAAATTAGGTGCATTTGAACACAAGTAGAACAAGCAGGTACTCGAGGGACTACAAAAGAAAGAAGGGCATCACCAGGGAGTCGTTTGTTTGTTGTCTTTGTACCAAGGAATACCTTGTAGAAGATCTACATGAGTGAATACATTCGTCATTAAAATACCCATAATATAAAGGAAGATGGTGCTACACGAAAACATCAAAACATCAACAAACAAAAATTGCGAAAAAAAAACGAACTACTTGATTTGGAAGCAACCAAAACATTACACAAATAATGGCGAACGACCCAAACGCGTTCAGGTGGAACGGGAGAAGAATATAGATGGATGAATGGTGGGTGGAATAATGAATAGACGAAGAGAGATCAAAGAAAGGATGAAAGAAGAAGAGATGAGTGGAGAAAGAAGGGAGAAAAGGAGACGAGGAAGGAAGAAGGAAGGAAGGAAGAGGAGATCAAGGCAAGGACTAAGGCAAGCGGAGGAGCATGTGCAAAGCAAGTTCTCCGAAGTTATGAACCAAGTGGAACACGAATCAAAAGAGTTTGGCTCGGATCAACTTTTCTATACCTTCTATTTACCTTTTCTTTGTCCCTTTATTTTGAACTCGAGGGGACGGTTTTAGTGCTTATCGAATACTATTGTTTGACCAACTTATTCAAAGTCAAATGACTAGTAAGAACACAAGGTATTGAACTACGGCATACATCTGAACAAGAACAAAAAAAAGATAGACTTTTGATCGTTTGGGTCAATAGACAAACAACAAGAGAAAATAATTGTAAACTCAACTGAAACAACAAACAATTCAAAATAATAACTGGCTAATAAATTCAAACAAGAGGAGAGAAGTGAAATGACGAAAGAAAAACGGTTGAAAGATCAGTCTAAGCATGGAAGATGTGGTAAAACCCCAATGGAAAAGACACCATTGAACAGAAAACAGAAAAGAAAAGAAAAAAATATAAGCTATATGAACATAAACAAAGAAAGACAAACAAACAAAAAAGTAAATCGTAGATGCAAAGCATTGAAGAGCCCCAATGTATGGCAGGAAATAATTTATGAAGAAATTATGAATTTTAGCAAAAGAAATTCGAATAGCCGTGTTTATGCAGCCAGAATAAGGAAACAATTCATCTGATAGGAAAAGATAAAAGCAAGGTCATGTAGGTGAATGTTTTTGGGATCAGAAAGAACAAACCATTCAATTTAGGAAAGCTTTTATGTTTGAGACATACAATGATTGCTTTCTAAGCACCCATATATAGCAAGCTGCTGGAGCAATTAACTTTAATCACGAGTTCAAAATTGTAACTAGCAATCATTCTCTGTAAACCACCATCCCCCCAATATTTTCGAGAGGGAAGAACGAATGCAAGATGGTTTTTAACACAAATAAATACAGTAAAGTAAATAAAGGAAAGAAATTTATAGAGGGAGGTAATAAAAGCCGATATACTCCCTAATTTGGGGTTGTTATGCTTTCGTTACCTTTCCAATGTTGCAAAGGCTAAAACAATATCCTAACTTTGATCAATTTCAAGTTGCGAGAGGGTTGTAGAAGCCATTTGATCTCATGTCTATCCTTATTATATATACCAATTTTTCCCTCTCAAATTTTGCATCTTCCTCTATAACATCATCCCCCCAGTCTAATTATTCCTAGTCTACTCACTCCCTTTCACTCTTTTTCACTTCTTTAACTACATTCGCTCCTTGCCCAAATCTGTCGTTCCTTCTGTTTTGGGATTTTTCTCTGGCTGTCTTCCCAACCATCATTTGTGCATTTAGTACCGTTACTTCCCAAGTTTCCATTACTGCCTCCCCAATTCGCCGGCTTTTTACTTTTACCTCTCGAGCTTGACTTACAACCGTCCTCTAGTCTCGAATCTCTTCCCACTTGCTTTACTTAGCTTCGTTGTCTTTGTGAAGTCACGTTATAGCCATTCTTTTGTGAATCCTGAAACTCTACTTTTTTTTTTATTATTATTATTTTTTTTTTTTTTGTTTTTGGTGCTAGTTTTTTGTTTGTAGACAATACTTAGCAAAAACAATTAAGAAACTGGGAAATCAGCTTAATAATAGCAGCAGTCTTTGAGGTAAGCTCATCTTTGTTGTAACTCGTCACTCAACCGATCTTCAACTATTGTCAATTCGACTGTTTCCGCTCTAGAATCGGGTTGGAGTCTTGAGATTTAGTTTCAAATTGGTTTCATTTGGGGGTCTAGTTCATTCAGAATTGGTCAAGTATATAACTTGGTATATTCCTTTGCAGAATGAAGAATGAATCTGATTCTTTTCTAGTGGGAAAAAGTTTAGGTCCTCCATTAACGTCCCTCGGTACTAATTCAACATCATCTCCTTCATCATCATCCGGGAAGAATAAGAATTTATCCTTATTAAATGATTCTAGTCTAAGTCCATTTCCTAAGAATAAAATGTCTTTCATCCCAAAGATTCTTGCTGATGAGGCCGGTGATGGTAAACTGGTTGACCAATCAAGGTTAAGAACAAACCCTGCTCCTAAAAGAGATCGTCCTTTGAGTAGTTATTTTGATTCTCCTGCCAAAGAATTGGATGAGTATTTTAAATACGCCGATATCAATGGTGATACCAATGATTATCTTGATTCGGATTCTCCTTATGCATCTAAAAATTCAAATCAATTTCAACAAAATGATAACTTGATGGTTAAAAATGAATTTCCTAATTCTTCTTCTCCTTTAACTAATCGTAAACCTTTTAAAAATTTATCTAATTTTGTTAATAATTTTGAATTCCCAATGAAGATGAAATTCTCTTCTAAATCCAAAAGTCTTACTAAATCAATGACTCTGGTTTCTAAACATTCCCAAAATGATTCCGATAATAAAGGTTTAAATAGATCTAATAATTTTTTGAATCGTTATCGTTCTCATCACCAACGTCAAGGTTCTCTGGAAGATACTGATGTTGATGACGACAATGACGAAGACGATGATGATGATGATGATGGAAATAATACTACCCTTAACGATGAAGATCATCTTATGAATGAACTTTCAAACTCTCCTACTCAACCTACTAGAAATAGTACTGCTTATACCGATAAAAGTATTAGAAGAATTCATTCAATGTATCAAACTAATAAAGAAAAAGAATCTTATAATGATATGATGATGGAAGATAACTCCCATTTATCTAATACTTCAATCAAAACTTTTAAAGTTGATAATGATTTATTACCAAGAATTGACGAAGATGAAATGTTCAAAATTGTAAATGGTGAATACAATCATGAATTTGACGAATTTATTATCATTGATTGTCGTTTCAATTATGAATTTGAAGGTGGTCATATAAATGGATCTCTTAATATTTCATCTCAAAAAGATTTAGAACAAAAATTTATTACTTCTAAATTAAATTCAACTAATTCTATTAATAATGATAAGAAAAAATTACTTATTTTTCATTGTGAATTTAGCATATTTAGAGGTCCAACCATGGCTTCTCACTTAAGAAAATGTGATCGTATTTTAAATAGTGATCATTATCCTTTCTTATCCTATCCTGATATTGTTGTTTTAGAAGGTGGTTATAAGAATTTCTTTGATAAATATAAAACAAATTGTTATCCTCGAGGTTATATTGAAATGAAAAATATTAATTATCAAAAGACTTGTGAATTAGAAATGGGTAAAGTTAGACAGGAAACTAAATTAACTAGAGCTAAATCTCAAAACCATTTTCCTAATATTAGTACTTCCATGATTTCAAGTAAACCATCAAATAATAGACCTTTTGCTCATAACAGATCAAATTCTTATACAACTGTTACTTCTCATGCTGAAAATTTAAAGATTTTGAAAAGACATAGATCTTCAACTAAAGTTCAAAATAGACATTCAAATACTATTAATGATAATAGAGCTTCAAGATCTTCTACAGTATCAACTCCATCAATTTTCAATTCTTGCACTTCTCCAGATTCTAAAAATTTCGAAATGTCTTCATCATCTTGTTTCTTTGATGATGATTTTCAACCACCTTCAGCTTTATTCAGATCAACATCATCCCTTAACAGTAAAGAACCCAATCATAGACCTTCATTATCTAATAGCACTAATATCAATTCTGCATCAACTTTTTCCATTAACTCATCAGCATCATCTTTTTCATCAGATCAATATTCTGCATTTTCTTCAAGTGATTCATTAGCTGATTCTTATTCATCTCCAATGATTGAATTCCCAGAACTTTTTGAATCTAATCTCAGCAATAAAAAGACATCATCTCTTTCATCCAATTTGAATAGAAATTCAAGTAATTCTGTTAGTCCTTTCCCTTCAATGGCCGCTAAATCTTCATCCACCTCATTATTAAATCCAATGATGAGAAAACCAAGTGCCCCGGTTCCTCAAGCTCCTCATCTAAGGAAAAATTCATCCTTTAATGGTAACAACAACAATGTACCAATCACTTCTCCATTCAATGATATTTCAAGTGTTAAACAAAATACCCAAATTAATCATAATTCAAATAATATGCCTAATTCTGGATTTAAATTTCCTAATAATAGTTCAAATCCTTCTAATACCATTAATAATAATCCTTCACTCAAAACAAAAGCCTCTCGTCATAGCCTTAAAAGAATCAATACTAAACCAAGCACTGCCCTGTTAACAGATTCTTCACCCATTATAAGTTCACCATTATCTACCGTCACTCCCAAATCAACTATTGATTCAGCTATTTCCAATAATACTTTATCACTCATTGATCCAATTAATGATACTCCAGTTGATTTTTCGGTACCATTTTCTACCTCTAATACTGGGGGTGGATCTCTGAGTTCATTGTATGGAGGTAATTATGGACTTGCAAAATCTCTTGGCCGCCATATAAATCATGGCCATAAGAGATCTCAAGGAGGCCTCTATAGTTTCGTATCTTTGGATATTGATGAAGTTGAGGAAGAAGTTGAAAATGATCAATAAGAGGGGTATTCAATTCTTTAATCTTTAAAATTCTTCTTTCATTTTTTATTTATTTCTTTTAGCATCTATTGGCCCTTCACGAATATCAATCAAGAACATCATTTAATATATAATACTCGGTAATCACATTGTAGTTAAATCATATTGTAATTAATACATTTTGTTCAAAACCAAACCTATTTTTCGCAACCAGAAGAACAAAGTAAGAAAGTTAGAACAAAGCGATAACACCTCATGCAACACTACAATTTTATATCTACAATTTGAAAATTGAACAGTGGACATAAAAATAAAAACGAACTAAATAAAAGGACTCATTTGAATAAAAAATCATAAGCATTCAAAATTAAATCTTAGCTTTATCACTAATTAATTTAATAGCAGCATTGTTAATGGCGATAGTTTTTCTTTCAACAACATGAGCTTGGAAGATAACAGTATCACCTTGTTTCCAGGCATAAACTCTCAAAGTTTCACCTGGGAAAACAATACCAGTGAATCTAGCTTTAATTTCATTAAATGGACCATATTTATCTAATAAAACTTTAGCACATAAACCGTAAGTACACATACCATGTAAGATAGGACGGTCGAATTTAGCACCAGCAGCAAAGGCAGGATCAATATGTAATGGATTACGATCACCAGTTAATCTATACAAGGCAGCTTGGTCTTCAGAAATCTTAATATCTTGAGTGAATTCTGCATCAGATTTTGGAGCATTGAATTGAGCAACAGCAAAAGATTTACGTTCGGCATATTGTTTAGTATCACCTTCACAATTTCTAATAAAGAAAGTAGCTTCATTTGAAAAGACAGTTTCACCAGTGTTACTATCAACAGATTTGGAACCATGAACAACGATGGTATTAGTTTTCTTTTGAGTGATGGCTAATGGTTGATAAGAAGTCTTGATAGAACCTTCAGTTGGAACAGGCCATTTTTCAATTTTGATGTAATGTTCACCGTGTAATAAAAGCATTGGATTGAAATTACGTAATAATTTTGAAAAACTCATTTGAGACTTCACAGAGTTGAAAGTTGGCAAGTGACCAAAAGTTGGAACAACTTGGAATTCTTGATCATTTTCATAAACGTAAGGTAATTCTTTGTGAGTGGCACCAACAGCCAAGTTATAGAGAATGACTTCTCTATCACCATAAGTAAAGACTGGATCTTCACCTTCTTCTTCATCGTCATCGTCATCATCTTCATCTTCATCATCGTCATCATCATCACCTTGAACGGCAGAAAGAATGGCCATTGAAGATTCGGTAGTTGATTTAGGATTAGCGGTACCAGTTGAGAAATCAATGACATCATTAAAGTGATCTTTAACAAATTCAGGAGTGGTAACTTCATCAGTGGAAACAGCACCTTTAGCTCTTTGCCATCTAGTGTTACCAATCCAACCACCACCGGCTTCGAATAATTCACCAGTGACTGGAACATTTTCAGAAGCCAAGTAAACCAATAAAGGAGCAACCAATTCTGGAGGATACAAGTTTTTATCTTCTTCTCTGAAAACGGTTAAAGTCATAGCAGTTTCAGCATGAGGAGCAACCACGTTAACTTTAATATTATTTTTAGCACCTTCAAGGGCAATAGTTTTTGAAAGACCCAAAATGGCACATTTAGCGGTGGAATAATTGGCTTGACCGAAGTTACCATAAATACCAGAAGTAGAAGTGATGTTAACCACTCTACCGTAATTATTCTTCAAGAAGTGAGGCCAGGCCAATCTGGTTAAATTAAAGGTACCATTCAAATGAACTTGTTGGACCAATTTCCATTCATCCCAAGACATTTTAGCAAAAGAACGATCTCTCAAGATACCGGCATTATTAACCAAGACATCAATGGTACCGTATTTATTAACAACGTTATCGATAATTTCTTGAGCTTGATTAGCAACGTCATGAGTATCACCATGGGCTTCCCCACCAGCGGCTTTAATTTCATCAACAACTTTAGAAGGATCTTTAAAATCATTAACAACAACCTTAGCCCCATATTTAGCAAAATAGAGAGCATAGGCTCTACCTAAACCAGCACCAGCACCAGTAATTAAAACGACACGGTCTTTCAAAGTGACTGGATCAACCCCTGAATTATCATTTGAAGGTAATTGTCTAGCGTTTTTGGTTAATTCTTCGTAGAAATTCAACATAAAAGGATGTTGATTCTTTAATAATTCTGGTTTGGAAGAATCGTCGAAGTTCAAAATCTCATCAAATTTTTTGGCAACCGATTCAGCAGTAAAAGATTCATCTGGTTTGAACAAAACCCCACCAGAACGTTCCCATCTAATTTGACCATAGAACCCAGCGGCAACTTCAAAAATTTGACCAGTGGTTTGATTTGAATCATGAGTCAAGTATAAAACCAAAGGAGCAATCTTAGCAGGACTCAATTGTTCCAAAATTGGAGGAGGTAACACCGATTCAGTCATTCTTGATTTAGCCAATGGAGCAATAGTATTAACCACAATGTTATATTTTTCCCCCTCTTTAGCCAAAGTTTCAGCAAAACCAACCAAACCAGATTTAGCAGCAGAATAATTGGTTTGACCAAAGTTCCCGTATAACCCAGCAGGAGAAGCAGTATTTATGACACGACCATAACCTTGTTTTCTGAAATGCTCCCAAGCAGCCTGGGTAGCCTTAAAAGCACCATTCACATGAACATCAAGCACCAATTGGAAATCACGCTCGTTCATCTTCTTGAATGAAGCATCTCTCAAAATCCCAGCGTTATTAATCAAAATATGAACGGTACCGAAATTTTTCACCGCGGTTTCAATAATCTTATCCCCATCCAAAACATTATTATAATCAGCAACAGCAATTCCTCCACTAGACTTGATTTCATTCACAACGACATCAGCAGCCTTGGATCCTCCATCATCATTACCACTCAAGGATCCTCCCAAATCATTAACAACAACCTTGGCTCCTCTCTTAGCATACTCAAGACAATAATGCTTACCTAACCCTCCTCCGGCTCCGGTAACAACAACAACCTTATCCTTAAATGATATCTCTGACATACTTACTTATTAAAAAAGAATAATTAATAAAAATATAAAATCAAAAGAAAAAGAAAAACTCCCTTTACCGAAATAATAAAGGATTTAATTTTGTATTTATATTATAGCAATTGATCAATTTCAGTGGGTTAACTCTAAAATATTAATGTGAAAAATCACTTTTTTAAAGCTTACGTCTTTTTTTTAGTTATTTCCGGTAATAAAGTCTCATTTTTTTTTTTTTTTTTTGTTTTTTGATGTTTCGGTGATTTTTTTTAATGATTTTTTTATTTTTTTTTTTTGTTTTTGCGGGGATCAACTTTTGTTTAACACTTTCTTCTTCCTTCCGCCAGGGTTTGCCGGAGGTTTGCCAGCGCTACACCAGGTCTGGCAGCTCAATTCGTGGTGGCCAGGTAGCACCGGGCCGGCGGTATCCAACGGTGCTGTTCTCGCAGAATTGGGCCTGGCGGTTGGCGCCTGGCACACGGACCGAGGTTCAAAGTGTATGCTGTCAGCGGTAACCGAGTCCACAATAAAGCAACGGATAAGGTGTCAGGGTCGTCGTGCGGACTGCCGACTCGAGGTATCCGAGGTCCTCGGTAAGAAAAGAAAGGTCCGTGCACCGGGTAAAATTTTTGTGCTCATTTCACGTGACGCAGCACGTGACCACAGATCCGTGCACGTGACCGATCGATTGTGGGAAATCGCCGATAGGTCCGAAGGGTGGGTTTTTAACAATTAGGGCCAGGGTCAAGTCGTGCGCTCTCTGCAAGAGCCAAAACCCAAAAAAGAAGGTTAGGGAAACCCAAGAGGCTCCTTTCGATACTTTTAGGTAATCAGGGTTCGACAGTAATGATCACCGAACAAGTGGGTGAGTTCTCCAAGGAAAACATCATACCGGAGGTCCATCTTATCCAGCCAACTCCCGTTGCGTCGCTCGATCAAACAAATGATCAGAACGAATTAAGTGCTGAGCTAAATAAGGAAGCTAAGTTAAATGATGAGGCTAATAGAGTGAATGAGGAAGCTAAGTTGAATGAGGAAGCTAATAAAGTGAATGAGGAAGCTAATAAAGTGAATGAGGAAGCTAAGTTGAATGAGGAAGCTANTTGAATGAGGAAGCTAATAAAGTGAATGAGGAAGCTAATAAAGTGAATGAGGAAGCTAAGTTGAATGAGGAAGCTAATAAAGTGAATGAGGAAGCCAATAAAGTGAATGAGGAAGCTAATAAAGTAAACGAGGAAGCTAATAAAGTAAACGAGGAAGCTAAACAAGCCGAGCTTCATAGACTTAAAACCACACCTTCAAATCCCGATGCTAACCTTGATTTCACGTACAAACCTTTCAAATGGTATCGTTTGATTGTTTACGACTTTATTTTATGGATATTCACCATTATTTTTGATTGTTTCTTTAGAGAAATTAGACCAAGAGGTGCTTTCAGATTACCCAGATCCGGTCCAGTCATCTTTGTTGCCGCTCCTCACGCTAATCAGTTTGTGGATCCAATCATTTTAATGAATCAGGTTAAAAGAGAATCAGGCCGTAGAATATCCTTTTTAATCGCCGCCAAATCGTATAATTTGAAATTCATTGGTAGTTTGTCAAAATGTCAATTATCAATCCCTGTTATTAGAGCTCAAGATTGCCTTGTTAAAGGTAGCGGTAAAATCTTTATTGATTTTGATTCAAATCCAACCCTAGTTAAAGGTGAGGGCACTAAGTTTTTATCAGAATGTATGTTAAAAGGTTTAATTGCCTTACCCCAATCTTTAGGTGCTAGTGAAATTGTTGATATCTTATCCGATACTGAATTAATCATTCGTAAAGAATTTAAAAACACTCCCCAAATTAAAAAATTATTAACTAAGGGTACTTCCTTTAAAAAAGCAGATAAAGTTGATCAATCCAATGTTTATCAATTGGTTTTCGATCATTTGAGCAATGGGAATTGTATTGGTATCTTTCCCGAAGGTGGTTCTCATGATCGTACCGATTTATTACCAATAAAAGCCGGGGTGGCTGTTATGGCTTTGGGTGCTATGAATAACGATCCTAATTGTAATGTGAAAATTGTTCCTTGTGGTATGAATTATTTCAATGCTCATAAATTCCGTTCAAGAGCTGTTGTGGAATTTGGCCATCCCATTGAAATTCCAAAAGATTTGGTTAAAAAATATGCTAATCCTGAAACTAATCGTGAATCAGTTAAAGAATTATTGGATCTCGTTACCACTGGTTTAAAAGCAGTCACTGTCACTTGTGAAGATTATGATACTTTGATGGTGATTCAAGCTGCTCGTAGATTATACGCTGGAAATTTTGCTCAATATTTACCATTACCCTTGGTTGTGGAAATGAATAGAAGATTGGTTTTGGGTTACCAAACTTTTAAAAATCAACCTAAAGTTCAAGAAATTAAAGAAAAAATTTTAAATTATAATAATAATTTAAAACAATTATATTTACCAGATCACCACGTTGAAGACTGTAATGAATCAAATAAATTAAGAACTTTACCAATCTTTTTATTCAGACTTTTAAAATTAATTTTTTTCTTCATTTTATCTTTACCAGGTGCTACTTTATTTAGTCCAGTTTTCATTAGTGCTAAAATAATTTCTTCTAAAAAGGCTAAATTAGCTTTGGCTAATTCAACAGTTAAAATTAAAGCTAACGATGTTGTTGCTACTTGGAAAATTTTAATTGGTATGGTTATCGCTCCTTTAGTTTATAGTTTTTATGCAACTATTGGTACTTGGTATTGTTATCATTATAAAATATTTTCAAATTCCTCAAGTTATATTGGTAGTTGGTTGACCTTATATATGTGTGGGGTTTTAGTTACTTATGCTGCTTTAATAACTGGTGAACAAGGAATGGATTTATTTAAATCAATCAGACCTTTATATCTTTCTTTAATCTCTGGTAGTTCAATTAGAGAATTGAAAAAACAAAGAAATGAATTAAGTGAAGAAATTACCGAATTAGTTAATACTTTTGGTCCAGAATTATTTCCAAATGATTTCAATCTTTGGGAAATGAAGAACAATTTGAGAATTTCTGATGATGTTCATTATGTTGATAGTGACGAGGAAGAAGAAATGAAAACCCAAGAATTGAGAAACAGAAGATTAGCTAAACGTAAAGCTGCTAAGTTAAAAGCTAAACAAGATAAAAATAGTTCTGAAACTTCTATTAATACTCCTTCAGATAGTGAATTATCTTTAAGTAAACGTTCTTCTTCAGTTTCTGATGGTGTTTCCTTAATGAATTCTGATAATTCATTAACTAACATTCCAATGTTTTCTGATTATCATTTGCATAAAAATGCTAAAAATCCAAATATTCAAGTTGATTCTCAATTATCTTCAGTAATGCAATCTTCCTCTTCAATTGCTGATGATTTCAATTTTAAATCGGCTAACAAACAGCAATCAAGTCCTTTAAAGTCACCTCCAACCTCTTCTTCTAATAATACTAATGACTCTTTAGATTTTTCCAAGCCTAATTTACTTAGAGATGATTCTCAAATCGAATTGAATTTCACCAATAAACTTGATAATGAAAATTCATATTCTGAGAAACCATCATCTTCCATTAAATCTAAATTAAGTGATAAAATTAAAAGAAGAGTAAGAGAAGGAAGAGATAAAGTGACTTGATCCTTGCATTTGATTCACTTATTTTAGTTTGCTTTTCTTTTTAATTCATGCATAATTAAAAAAAACAACTTTGTTGTTTATTCAATTCAATTCATCGAAATCAATGCTGTATTCATAATCTATGCATTTATTACATTTATTTAATTTGATTAATTTTTAATACTTATTATTTTTATTATTATTTCTATATAATGTAGCTATAAATTAATTGAGATTAGCTTGTCTCTCGTAAAATTCTGAAACTTGGGTTGAAGAAGTGGCATCTTCAATGCTTTTATCATCCCTTATTCTTATAAATCTTGGAAATCGAAGAGAAATACCTTTACCATAAACTTGATGAGCAGCTTTATAAACGGGACTTAATGATAAATCAGCAGTTAGAACCTCGAAAATCATCGAAGGCTCAAACCAAACATCTGGTAAGTTAGTGGAACTAGTATCATGAATGTAAAATGACTTTGGTTTTGAAATTTCGGTTGATTTTAATTTATTATAAATGGAAAGTAAATCCTCATCCGAGAATCCAGTTCCGATTTTACAAGTAGTTTCATAATCTCCTGTATCTTCATTATAAGAAGCTAGTAAGAACCCTCCATAAGTACCTGTTCTCTTACCTTTACCCATATAACCTCCAATAACCACCAAATCCAATGAATCTCCTACCCCTGCCAAATAATCTTTCTTTAATTTTAACCAATTTCTTGAACGCTTCGAAGGTTCATAAAATGAATCACCACCATTCAACATTTTGACCATTAAACCTTCACAACTATCCTTCACCGACTGGTCTAAGAAAGTTTGTAATTCATCCAAGTTTGATGAATTTTTAGCAGTTGCAAATTGAAATTTTCCTTCTATAGGTTTTAAATTTTCAAACATAAGATCACGCCGTTCTTTGAGTGATTTAGTTATTAAAGGCTGGTCATTAAAATATAACATATCAAATGCAAATAAACAAATATGAACTGTTATATCTTTTTCTTCCACGCCTTTACGTTTTCTTGTCGATAAAACTTGAAAAGGTAAAATCTTATTAGTATTTCTATCCCAAGCAACCGCTTCACAATCTAAGATCATTGAGTGAGGATTTACAGTCTGAGTATCATTTACATTTTCACGTAAAAAGTCCTTGATAATAGAAATGAGATCTGGGTACCTTTGAGACATATCTTCAGAATTACGAGAATATATTTTAACTTCACCGGTTGATAATAAATGCACTTGAGCTCTTTCTCCATCATATTTATATTCACAAGTGAATTCTTCTCCTTGAAAACGATCTAAAACTTCACTAATTGATTTGGTAGGTTTTGCTAACATGGGTTTTAAAGGAACACCTGGTTGTAATTGACAATGATCTAAAACGTTAAAGATGCCATGAGTGTAGGCATGTCTAATAACGATTTCATAATTTGGAACTTGACAAAATGCTTCACGAATTATATCTTCAGCTTGAGCTAATTTTTCGGCCGATATCTTTGGATTTTCATATTTGACAAATGCTTGAGCCAAAGCAATCAATACGGTTTTTTCAGCTAAACCAATTCTTAACTTACCTTCGAGTGATCTAATTAAAAATTTTGCCTCACTACTTTTCGAATCACAAGCAGTTAACATCTTATTGATGATGGAAATTTTCTTGGATTGGGAATCTTTACCAGTGGATTTTGCAATCTTTGTTAAATTATCGAAAACTCCTTCAATCTCTAAAGGTGCCGGTTTAAACATAGTTCTTTGACCAGATCTTGATTTTTGAGCAACTAAACCCAAATCACCATACTCCTGCAAATCCTTTTTAATCTGACTAGATTGTCTACCATACCCTTCACTAATTGCTTTTATCAATAATGTTTCTCCCAAACCCAATTCCAAATCTGGTTCATAGTCAGGACCAAGTCTATTAATGAATAAATAAACAACCCTTACCAAGTTATCAACAGTAGAGTTTTGTAGAATATCCAAGAAAAACAGGGAAACTATGGCAGTGATTTTCAATCTAGACGATTCTTTTTCGACATTTTCAAAAACCTCCGCTAAGGAAGCATATGGGATCTTAGCAGTTATTTTTTTAGGAGTACTTGGCTTTTGATCTTCAGTCAACTTGATCAACTTCGATGCATCCAGCAATTCCTTTTCCTTATCTGCATCACTTTGGTATCCATCGTCACTAGCTTCGCTTGGATCTGTAGTTGGCTCCACGGAATCTTTGGAAGATTCTTTGGGGGAATGTGATTCAGCTTTGGAGTCTTCCTGAGAACTAGCTTTGGTTTCTCCATCCTTCTGTTTGCCGATCAAGCTGGATATCAGTATTCCGTTTTCAGTCTTTTGTTTCTTAGTTTGATTTTTAACTGGGGAAGGGTCTCTTTTTCTAGGTTCTGACTCTACGGCCTTCTTAGCCGTATTTCTTGAAGACGTGAAAAACAGGTTTATGGATTGCTGTTGTTTCGGAGCCATGATGCAGGGTATTCTAGACGTGGGTGATAGCTGATGATACTTTGTCTTTACTAACGATCTCAACGTTTGTCTTATCAACATAAGATGAGCTGAAAAGCTTCTGTTAAAGTAGAATTGGTTATCATTTACCAAACTTCAGTGATGCGAAAGAGTTTCATTTTCGCTAACAAAAAAAAAAAAAAAATCAAAAAAATCGAAATACGCGTCTTGCAAAGTAATTTTGCAATTGATATATTGAAATTAGGTTTAGCTCTAAATAATACAGAATTATACATTGAAAGGGTAAGAGGGACTAAAGAGCTACATCCCATATAGCTTGAGGGCCTCTGTCTTCATAAATGTCCGCGTCGAGGAAAGAATCACCTCCATGATTCGAGTTAGCACCAAAAATTTGTTTAGAGTAAATTTGGCCACCAAGGAAGTAGACATCATTCCAAGAGCCATTTGTTTCTTTTGGTTTCTTCCATTCAGGGAAATAATCGGGGTATTTGACTGCCTTAATGGTTGTAGGAACTTGATTAAGAGCGACATTATCATTAGCAGCATAAGGATCATCAGATTGTTGATAAGCAGCAATTGCCGAATTAACTTTATCTTCATCACTAGTTTTAGAAGCATCACTAGGAGGTTTTATTAAGTGATTTTCAATAAGCTTAGTGATGATTGCCCTTTTTAAACCTGGAATATTGAAAGTTGAACCAACAAAAATTAAATTTTCATAACAGTCTTGTCTTTTCTCTAAATCCGGGATAGCAGTTAAAGTTTTATGAATGGCAGTTACAATTTGAGAAACCAATTTAGAAGTACCTTGGAACCTTTCTTTACCGATATAAATTTTTTCATTAGAAACTGGATCTAAGAAATAGTTTTTTTCTAGTTCAGAATTAGGTTTTGATTCTTCTTCTTCTTTCTTTTCATCAATATCCATTTGGCTTTCTCCACCTTCTTCTTTGGCAACGTACGAGGCAACATCGAAATCTTCATCATTTTTTTCAGTATTCAAAGCATCAAAAGAGTAGAAAGACCCTTCAGTGTCATTTAATACTTCATAAATATTTGAAGTTTTAAGGGCATTAATTTGACCCTCATTCAAATGAGGTAATAATCTTTTCAATTCTCCATCTATGGTTATCCCACCGACGTTTTCCAAGTATTTAGAAGCAAACTTTACCAGCTGGTATCCCAAAACTGGAACAACTTGAGTTGATTCATGTCCTACATTAACAACCAAAGAATTGGTTGAAGCACCAATTGCAAATGTAGATGCAATTGATAAATCAAGAATATTGAAAGCGGTGAATTCCAACGATTCAAAAACGTATTTAGTAACATGCTCGACATCAAAACGTGACCATTTCAAACTTGGGGTTACTAATAATAAAGGAATTTGATTAATTGTAATTATTGGATTATTACTGATAACACTTTGTAATATTATTTTGAGTAAATGATTGAATGCATCAAGATCAACAATCCTAGAGCCCTTGATGGGGTGTATCTCTATCAATGTGGATTCATTTTCTTCCCTTTTGGATCGATATTCGTTAGTAGAAGTATTTTTATACACCACGGATGGAATTTTATATTGAGGAGGACTCAATGAGTCCAGTAATCCAAACGAAAATATCGTATTTTGAGATCCTGGATGCACAACAAGAAAGCTATCGTCTCTATATAAAGGCATGATGTGCTAATATGGGGAAAGTTGGGTTATAAGGATAATCTTTGTGCAACACCAGAGTTTATATGTTTTGAAAAACGTCTAAATTTTTTTTTGGCTCTGACAAAAGTTGGAAAACGGACACGACCAATTAAGGTCTTACTTAGAAGATACTTAGAAGATACTTAGAAGATACTTAGAAGATATTTAGAAGATACTTAGGCAATTGTAACACCATTGACGTTATATATTCATAGACTATTAGAGATAAATGCCATAATGCAAAGTAGAAGAAATGAATGAAAAAAAAATAGAATGCTATACAGATAAGAAAGGATATAAGAGTTTATGCAAAATCCAAGTATCAAAACATCAGTCAGAACCGGCATTAGCCAAAAAAGTTTCATAGTTGGCTCTAGTACCCAAGACTGATTTCTTGCTCATGGTACTGTTCAGCCTGTTTACGTGACGGTTTGAATGTAAGTCGTTGTTGTAGTTCAAAGCAGTATCAAAGTCATCGTCCTCGTAGCTTACTCCAAGACCATCTAAAGAGTGGTCATCTCTATATAACTTAATTTCATTAACCAAGGGTAAATCTTCTGGTTGGGGAGGTAATTTTTTATGAGGAGAAGTACGTCTAACTGGAGAGTGACTACCAGTACGACGTCTGCCAGCTGGGCGACCACCCAGTTCCAGACTATGGGCCAGATCACGACGAGGAGGTTCAGTTTTAGAGTGGCGACGTTGATAAGCTTCGGTGGTGTGGTTACGGTTCAATTGAGGAAAGTTGGTCTTCGTTGAATTGGGTTGAGTTGTATTTGCACGATGATGAAGCGGAGGAGCCACGAATGGAGTTACCCTAGTGAGTGATTCTCTCCTTTTCGATTTAGGAGGAGAAGGTGGTGGGACGGTTGATGCTGCAGAGGAGGAAGCAGTTGGAGGAGGAAGTGAAATATTAGAAGGAGCCACTGGTTTGGGTTCAACAATTGGTTTTGCAACCGGTTGTTCTTCAATTTCTTCTTCTTCGCTGTCGTCGTCGTCATCGCTGGCACCGGGCCAGGAAACGTCTGATTCCTCATCACTGTCATATTCCATCAAGTCACTTGCAGGTGCTTCCTTCTGTTTTGGAGATTCTCCATTAATTTTAGCCCGGACCTTATCCATGAAATTACTAATGTAAACATTATCAGATAACTTGATAAGACCAGCGTACCAACAAACACCACCAACCACTATCCCCAGAAGAATCATAATCTTCAAAAGATCAAATAAAATAAGGGCATAATGTCCCAAAATAGGAGAAAGACGTTGAAGTATAAATGCAGAAAGAATCCCAAGACCATAACTGATGATACGTTGATCAGATAAAGATTTAGGAGGATCGAATCTATTGGCAGGCATTTTCAGTCTCAAACGATTCCAAAAAGTAGGGTTAACAATAATTTCTGGTTGAACTTCGGGGAGATTTTTTTCAAAATCTGATTCCAAGTCTGATTCGGTAGCAGATTCAAGAGCTTCAGCCAACTTATGAGCAAACTCAGCTTCGGATTCGGGAGTGATGGTAGGAGGAGGCTCTAATGCCTGCTGGGTTTCAACTGAAGTCGATGATGAATGACGTTTGGTTGATTTGGGTTTATGCTTTGTTTTGGATTTGTTCTTTTTGGTCTTGGGGCGATGATGGGACTCGGTCTCCTGATTAGGCAACTTGGCTCCAGGCTCGCGTTCGCTGGAGCCCGCCGAGCTGGGGCGAGTCGGGTCGACCGCCGCTGGCGCGACCGGGCCTGGCGAGCAGGGGGAAACCGCCCGGTGGGCTGCTGGCTCTGGTGCTGGGTCCGCAGGGGCAGGGGCAGGGGCCGGTGCGGGTTTAGGAACCGGTACAAACTTATAAGATAAGTCAATCAAATCATCCTTATCATTATTTAAAGCTTCAAGACCAGACTGATTCTGCTCAGGTTTATGAGAAGAAGAAGCTATAGAGGTAGCATCGGTGAATTCCTTTTTCATTCGGAAAACCCCATCAGGATCCTGTCTGTATACGACTTTCCTCTTACCTGAGGGACCAGTACGGGAACCCGAAGTTACTGTGGCAGACATAACAGAAAGAAAAGAATTGGGAAAGAAGAGAGTTTAGTCAAAAGGCATGAAAAGAAAACTGGTTATATATATATAGAATTAAAGAGTCAAAGGATCAAAATGAAAAATTAAAATGAGGCAGGTCATTGGCATAATCCAAGGAGCGAGGGTTACTAAATACAGAGGAACAAGATATACATAAATAGGTAGATTTTGAAACAAAGAAATATAGGGGCCAGTGTAAAGGAATATAATAAAGGCTAACTTAGCCAAACTGGATATTTTTTTTTTTTGCAAACTAAGGTATTGTTCTGTAGTTTGTTTTAAAAATGACAATATCGTCCTCCCCACCCTTGGGGTGTTACCCATTAGCATTGAGAAACAGTTGCTTTAGTAGAATGCATCTGGTTTAGCATATGCTAATTATTTAGCTCCGAAACGCAGTCGAGGGAAACCCACTGATTCGTCGATAAGGAACCTGATGGCCAGTTTTGTACTTGATCTAAATGTCATCGAGCTGGATTGACATTTGTGCCATGTGAGTGAATACTTTGTAGCACCATTTCAAGAGGCTGGCTGTTTGAATTTCTTTATTTGGAGGATAATATTTGAAGCCCATATCAAGAAACGCGTTGGATTGTCCACTGAGTCTCTTAATTACATAAAGTATTACATAAACGATTACATTAAGCTATATTAATATACAAAGATAAGAATACAATACAATATACAATTCCGGGAATGTGTGACACATTTTTACAATTGGCCTCTAATTCTTCTAGCCAATTGAATATCTTTTTGCATTATAGTAACTCTTTTGGCATGGATTGCACATAAATTAGTATCTTCTAATAAATGAACCAAGAAGGCTTCACAAGCTTCTTGTAAGGCCAAAACCGCATTCAGCTGCCATCTTATACCATAATCGGTTCCAATGAAATTTTCTGCTACTTCCTTCACTAATCTTGCAAAGGGCAATTTTCTAATTAATAAATCTCCCAGTTTTTGAAATTGTCTAATTTCTCTTAATGCTTTAGTACCTGGTCGATATCTTCTTTTTTGTATGGTTCGACTACTTGACGTTGTAGCTGGTGGATCTCCGGGTTGATTTCGATATAGTCCCGTTTCTCGTATACTTGTAACTCGATCTCTGCTTTCTGAACTTCGACCACTTGAAGGTGATCCTCCCAATCTGGCTTGTTCTTGTAATTCCTGGTGTCTTCTCAATGCGGACGACGACGAGGGTCGTTGTCTGTTACTCGATGGTGCTGATATCCTGGCCATACTCAATTGTTCGGTTTCCCTCAAAGAACTTGTGGATCTAAAGGTTCTCTACTTGTTTATAAATTATATCAACTGCTATATTCGTTTATTCCCTAAAGGGTTAAATTGGCTTTTTTTCTCCAGCCATCTCAAGTTACTCGGTGCACGGGTGCACTTCCTGGTGTACGGAGGGTTTCATTCATATACAGAGGTTATATAGGTTATTTATCAGGTGTATCCAAATCATTGCTTAACTCGTCCAAATCGTCATATTTGCCTTCTAAAATGTCATTCAACCCGTCTTGGATCATGGCACTTTCTTCGTCCATGGGCATGGCTGCTAATTCTTTCTGTTTTTCCCATCCTCCTAGTATCGATTTCATCCTCCAACCGAATTCTTTGAAGTTTGACACATCCATGATCCAACAACTGCCGAATATCATCATGCTGCTGACACTCCCACATAATAAGGTACCGGTGCCCACGGCCACTGCAGCGTCGGTTGTGAAATTGTAACTTAAAGGTGGAGAATGGTTCCCTTGGAATAAAGTAGGTACGTATTGTCTGGTTATGGTGGACTTATAAGCAAATCTTGCAGCAAAGATGGTCATAGCAGCCGAAGTCATAAATAGCACCATTTGCTGTTTACGACGAGTTTTGTATTCTTCGGAAGCGTATGCTAACTTGAAGTTGAACTTTCTCAATAGCCTATTAGCAGCATTTGGTTCAGCTACTTCAGCAGGCTGAGGCATGGTAAGAGCCATGGTATATCTATAATCAAGAGAGAACAGGTATACCCAACGGGGAATATATATCGATAAATGTTTAGACCAGAATGTAAAAGAGTGATGGGTCAAGTCTAAATTTTCAGTTGAAATTTTCAGTCGCAAAATTACTACACTAATATAATTTAAAGACGTACATCAAATACAAGTTTTTCGAATCACAGTAAATTAAAACAAATTGTTAATAGGTCTGATTAAACATCGATATAAAGTCGTAGGGAGAAAAACACAGTCAAAAAAAAAAAAGAAAAGGTGGAAAAGAACAGATATGAATTGAAAATAAATGAATAATACAGGAAAATGAAAAAGTAGAAAACAGGATTAATTAAATTTCTTCTTTGAAAACTCCACCTTTGTTTTTATCTTCATCAATTGAGATTTCATCATCGAATTCTCCATTGCTTACTTCCAGGTTTGAACGATCTTTACTTTCATTTTCACTGGTTACTCCACCAGTATTGGTTTTAGTTGGTGCAGGTTGTTTTTTAGGCAGCTCATCAAATTTTGACTTTGTTGGACTTGATTTTGGAGAACCGAAAAAACCAGTAATTTTATTACGAATAGATCTCTTTTTAGGAGAAGCAGAAGGTGGAGAACTAGTTAAAGCAGGTTCCAGTTTTAATTTTTTAGTTTCTTGATCAGTGGAAGAATGTTCACCAGTTCTAGCTTTAGTTTGATTTGAATTTTTATTTGATGGAGTTGAATTACCATGAACTGCAAAGGCAATATCTGATTTAGTATCAATATGCTCAGCACGTTTTGTTTCAGCATCTAAAATTGATAAATTTTTAACTGAAGGTTCTTCGATTGTGAAAAGAGATCCGGTATCTCTTAATTTATCTTCATCAATTGTTTTCTTTAAATGATCCGGTAATTCTTTATTGATTTGATGTTCTTCTTTAACACGATCATCGAGATGAGATAAAATTTCTTGCTTTTTATCAGCCTTATTCTTCAAATGGTCATCTTTTGTTTTAGTTTTAGTTTCAATTTCTGAATCTAAAGCTTTGTGTGATTCTTCATGTTTAGCTAATTCATCAATTGAACGTTGATGTAATTCATCAACTTCTTTTGAAGTTTCATCATGTTTTTTATTAGAGTTTTCCAAATCAACAGTGTATTGTTCGATATCAGCGATTGATTGTTTTAATTGATTTTCTAAATCAGATAATTTGGTGGTATATTCTTTATTTAAAGTTTCTGCAGAATTAACTTCATTAGTTAATTCATTTTTAGCATCAGTTAAATTATTTAATTTAGTGGTTTCTTCTTCCAACTCAGCTAAAATTGGTTTTAAAATTTCATCTTTCTCCTTTTGTAAATCGTCCAATTCAGATTTACGATTATTAATTAATTCAGTTTCTTCAGATTCAATTTTATTTAAAGCATCTTGTTTTTCATTCAATAAATCATCTTTTTCTTGAGCGTATTTTGCTTTTAATTCTTCAAATTCTTGTTGTTTATTTTCAACTTCTGTATTACGGGTGGTTTGATATTCAACATATTTCCCATCTTCTTCCTTCTTTTTAACTTCATTTGCATCAATTCTTTCTCGTTTAGCTTGAGCAATATCAGCTTTTTCTTTATTTTTAGCAGCAATTTCTTCTTCTTTTGCCTTTTGATGTTGTTTAGTTAATTCTTCGTGTTTAGCTTTAGTGATTAAATCGGTTTCTCTTTGTAATTTAGCCTTATTATCGATATCCGAAAGAACAGGACCAACAATTAAAGTAGCTAATTCATCCAATTTACTTTGAGGCATCGATAATCCACCACCTAAATTTATCATACCAGCGTTTTGATTTTTAATACGTTCTTCAGAGTTTTTTTGAGCAATGGTTAAAGCTTTTGCATATTGATGAGCTTGATTTTTAAAATCAGCAGGAGTAGTTGAATTGATTGATTTTAAACGATCATTTGCTTTTGCACTAGCAGCAGCCAATAAAGTAGCATCGACAACTTGAGCAGCGGTGAAAGTTTTCAGTCTTGGTTGAGAGGAGACCAGATTAGTATAACCTCCACCATGTTTCAAAGAAGCAGCAGCCGATTCAGCAGCTAATTTTTCTTCACTTACATCTAAATATTCAGTTGGATGAATTTGTTGATGTTTAATACCATGACGATAGTCTAAATCAGGGTTAAACCTAGAATGAATTGATTTGGCAGAGTTCTTATTAGCGAGCTGATTGATTTTATTGATATCAAAAGAGTTATTCTTTTTATTTTTACTAACTAAACCGTGTTTTGAGGCCAATTTTTCTGGAGTAGTTCTTGAAGTCATCGTGGAAGTAGAATTAGCACTGGCCATTTTGAAAACAGCATCATTACTATAGGCCGGAACCCCATGCTTAACCGAAGAAGAATCCGCAATATAAGAAGATTCAGAAGTTAACGAGCCAGCTGGTTTAACTGAAGAAGCAGCAGAAGTTGCCCAAGGATCATGGTTTTCTCTCGACCAAGAGCTGATTGTATCCTTTTTAGCTGCCAAAGCAGCAACATGAGCCTCTGGAGCCACGGTTCGTTCATAAGAAGGTTTAACATTCAAGTCAGCAGAAGCTGCCAATAAAGCTGCAGTATCCGAAGCCAGAGAATTAACCCCTACCGAGGGAGCTCCCGGAGAATTGAAGATACCTTGTTTTAATTTTTGTTGATAGATTGCCTGCTGAGACAATGGCTTACCATTGCTTTGATAGATAGAACGAGACATTCTTAACCCAATAGATTAAAGAAGAGAAGTAGTAGAAGAAGAAGTAGCAAAATAGAGGGAGAAAAAATGGCCCAAAAATGAAATTGATATTTCTAAATTAAGTGAGCAAAGGGTGGAATTCTACATGGAGATAATTTTAAAACGGTAAAAGAACAATATTCATGAGTTACAAAATACTGTTTGTTCAATGACCAAGTGAAATACGAGGATTCTACTGTCATGTAATCTTCTACTGCCAATTTTAACCTGAAAATTCAATGAGTATGAAGACTCGTAGATTTCACCTGAACTTCTCGTTTTTCTCGAGTTCATTTGCCAGTATTCACTATTAGCCCAAGTACCAGTGTTAGTGCTAGTACTAGTATTAGCCTTAGCAGTAGTATTGGTATAGTAGTAGTAGTATTATTGGTAGTAGTAGTAGTATTAGGGTCATGAAACAGCCAGGGTCGTGCGCCCATGCTTGTTGCGAGTCCTAATTAGGAAACACCAATACAAAGGGTATAAGCATTCATAATCCATATATTGAAGAAACTATAAAGAGGTGACAACCAATGCCTAAAGAATACGCAAAACATCGAGAGAATAAATAGAAGAGAAATAAAGAGAAAAAAAAAAAAATTGAAAAGAAAACAAATTCAAGTAGGTTTTGATTTTCTTCTTCCACCACGGCCATTGATATTGGGATTGCCATAAATAATTGTAGTATTACCGAATTCATCAGTTTTATAATGAGTTTTCAAATGTTGAGCCAAATTATCTGATCTGGAGAATTTTTTCTCACAGTATTTACAGTGGAAAGGTCTAATATTCGAATGGACTGATCTTATATGTCTTTTTAAATGTTCACTTCTTTTGAACACTTTAGTACAATCAGCACAGGGGAAAGGTTTTGGACTATCATCATCATCATCATGTTTAACTTCTTGTTCTTCTTTGATATTTTCGGTTAAAGACGTTGGAATATGGTCGAATTTTTGATTTTGTAGAATAGAAGGAGAATTTGACCAATGAACATCTTTATTTGGGGAATTTGGTAATAAAGAAGATAAAGAAGTTGTTGAATTGGCACTACTCAAAGGAGTATTTGTTGTTGAAGAACCACGATGAATTAAAGGAGGAGGAACCATCATTTCATAATTGAAAGATTTTCTACGTTTTCTTTTCTGACCAGCAGAATTATAGGTGATTGAATTATTAATATCATAATCTAAAGATTGTTGAATTGGTTGAGATAAAACTTGAATTGAATTACGACGTTTGAATTGAGAATTCTTCACCATTCCAGTTGGATTAGTTAAGATTTCTGCCAGCAGTTCTTCTTGTTGAATTGGTGGGATTTCTTCTTTATTAACAACTTCAGAAGTATTATTTAACCAATAAGAAATGGCATTAAAACATTCATCATTCATAACAAAATCGAATTTTTCATCGTGGGGGTTGGGCTGCTGATTAACTCCCGAACTCAAAGAAATCGATCTTGATTTACCACTGGGACGATTACTTGTTATGGGAGGTGCGGGTTTATTCACTTGTTTAAATAAAGTAGATAAAGAGGGGGACGACACGGAAGAAGGCAAGACGTACCCTCCGGAATTAGAATTGATGGCAATTGATTGAGGAAGAATCTCATTATTTGTTTTGGAAGATTCTAATTCTGGAATTGATTCCGTGAATAATTGCCGGGGGTTAATTGTAGCATTTGAAAAATCAAAATCTTGACTTTTTGATTGGCGATGATTAGTAGCCTTTGTTGGTCTGGCCGGAGTTGAATCAGCTTGTGGTTGTTCATCTGGAGATGGCGATTTAGAAGAATAAGACAGGAAAGGTTTTAAAGTAAGTAGATTCAATTGATCAATAGGTAAACTGAACGAAGAAGAATGACTATGACGGATATTTGGTCGTTCATTATAAGCATAATGGTAGGACATTTTATTGGGAGAAGGAAATTCCGGAGTAGTAATCGAAGTATTTAAATCCAGGTAAGTATTTGGTAAAGAAGTAGAGCTACTTGATGAATTCAAATCTGCAGTTAAAGCATCAATATCGGCATTGGTTAGTTGATTATTCTGGTTGAAAAAAATCTCTCCATTCAAATTGAGTGAGTCAGAGTTAACCGTGGTCGATGATACCGGTGGTGGTACATTAACATTATTCCAAGCTAAGTCATTTAAATCCATATCAATATTAGTATTGGCACTCGAATTATTAGTACTGGAGTTGGAGTTATTACTGGAAGTGTTTATAAAACTAAATACACTTGGGTCTATCGGTGGATGATTCAGAATCATAGCTACTACTAGAAAGAAAAGTAACTACTGTATGGGCCTGCTCAAAAGTGGTTTGATGGTTATATGTCCGTTATCGATGTTCCCATAATAGCCAAGGCACGGGGTGCACAATTCTTTATTTAAAACAAAAAAATTAAAAAAAAATTAATTTTTTTTTTTGTTTTGTTAGAACATGGGGTGCATTTCTTTATCATTGGCTATCCACAGTCGGAAGACCCGTTCACCCACAGCTCCCGGCAGCATAGAGTAGGTACAGCAGGCCCAGCAGGCATGGCATATACAGCAGGCCCAGCAGGCATGATATATCGGGGGATCAGTAGACCAGTGTATAGGGGAATACAGAGCGATGAGGATGGGTGTGGACTACGAATGATCAATGCTCGCTAGTTGTTGACTTAACAAGCGGTATTTAAACTTGCTTCGTAAGCTCATTCTACTGTGCAACTACGCAGTCGTACGCCGACGGGGATCCTGCCCCAGGGGTCCAGTATGGCGAGACCAGGAAGGGCATGGGCATAGCGATGGGTATGGACAGCATAACGATCGCGGTAGAGACGGGGATGGACAGAAGGTAGACCAAGCTGATAATTGATAAGATTATGCGTGGTTACATAAAGCGATTTCCGGGGAAGCGTTGACCGGAAAACAGAAAATGTCGCAGATGTCGGCGAGTCTAAGCTCTACAAGAAGATATCTTTATCGAAGGAAGAGCTGGCTGGAGGCCGGAGGTGGTGAATATGGGAAGGAGAAGAAGGTTTAGCGAATGAAGGCCGAATGAAGGCCGAAATGTAATAAGACACCGATTTTTCGCAGCCGATGACTTTCTGGGTCTGCGATAAGGTGCTACGAAGGTGGTATGGATAAATATATATTAGTGGTTTATGTGAAATGCATTATCTTTTGTACGAATGGGAGCTCTGGTTGTCTCTTTCTAAAGGTTCGCGCGAACTGGTTTCATTTGAGCTTTCTGGTTCGTGATTGGGGGTTTCGGGTTCCTCAGTTGGGGTTTCAATGTCCTGCTTTAGGTTTGGGTCAGCATAAACCCATTTCTTCATGAATTTTACCAAGATTTGTGCCGTCATCACCTGTTCAGCTTGGTATAATACAAGCGGAACCAATAGTTTACCTAGATACTTACTATGAGAGCCGTATTGGGAACTGACTAAAGAAACCCCTAGAGCGGCGGTTTTGGCCGGCCCACATAACATCATGGCCACGGTATCTCTTCGATTGTAGTAAAAGGGCGTGAAGAATTTGTAGCACCAGCGATATAATCTGGAGTTCGATTGTTCTGGCGGAGTATCAAAGATCAATAGAATCCAATAAGGTCTGGAATAGGCGTAGGTCAACACGGTGAAAAAAAGATAAATTCCAATATTGAAAAACACCAAAAAAATTATACTGACATGGCTAACCGAAGTAAAGGCATCCTGGGCGAAAGCAGTTGAAAATGATTGGAACATGATTAAAAGTAACATGAACGAACCCACTTTATTCAATTTGAACGTGGTCAAGGACCATTTGGTTTGTTTAGGAAATATATTTTGAACCACTTGTCCCACAAATAACGGTACAAACACCGATAATCCAATTTGCTTCATGACTTCTCCGTATAATTCAGTCATGGAGCTATCGCCCAGTTCTTGATGGGTCGGGTTCCCGAATTCCCACACTCCTCTCAAATACATCTGAACCAACGCCGGGGTAATAAAAGCACCCAAAACATTCCCAATGAAAACTTCACATAGGGTCAAGATATCATTCCCATGGGCTTGCTTTGTCATTACAACATTGGAACTAACAGTGGTTGGACAGCTATGGGTAACAATAAGTCCCACCAATAACCAATCATCTATAGCCTGGTCATGACTGGCTTTGATCCCACAACAGATTCCGAATATAATGGCCGACGTGATTAAAAACGAACTAGTCAATACCGTAAAATGTGCTCTCCAATGGAATGTATTCTTCATCAAGTCTTTCGACAGCATCGACAACCCGGAGATCAAGAAAATCACCGCCACGGCACCATACCCTATAGAATACTCTGCTCTAATGGTTCCTCCTTGTTTGGCAAACTCTGGATACAGATGGGCTAAAGCAACAAATACCCCCAATAGTATGAAAAACCACTGGTTGATTAAAAACGATGCTATCCGACGCATCCACACGTACACCTTGGCCTTGCCACTGGCTTCGCTATCACTCATACTATCAAATATCAAGGTATCCCCAATGAATGGATGAAGTATCTTCTCAAGTACTGACTCGTTGGAAAAATAAAGTCATTTTTGACGTCACCGGAATAATGGGCCCGGTCACGTGCACAGACCTCACAGTGGCTCGGACTCCGGGAACAACTACCATTATCTCAACTCCAATAACTACAACAACTACAACTTCAACAACAACAACCACAACTTCAACAACAACAACCACAACTTCAACAACAACAACTACAACTACAACAACTACAACTACTACAACTACAACAACTACAACAACTACAACAACTGCAACAACCGTGATAACAGCTCGACAGCACTGGCAGCACTGTCGCTGGCAACCCACAATAACCACCCTGTTGTGACGTATTGCAAGGACGTATATACGACCGTCCGCACAGTATATAAGTCTCCCGGGCCCTAATCTTTTGATACTGGTGCTGCAGTGCTTGTTTTACTGGTATAACGGGTGAGTAGAGAGAAAATACCCGTGCACCAGAGGACTTACCCAAACCGGAAAGGTTATTGAGTGCTTGCAGACCCGCACCCGTGCACCAGAGGTTTTGTTGACAAATTGGCCGAATCGAGAAACTGCAAAAATTTCAACATCATCAACTACTTAAACGAGTGAAGCAGAGGTTGATTGAACAGTGTTTTGATAAATACTTCGTCAGTGATCGGATTGTGTTTCGGGCTCTTGTTTCGAATGCGTCCAGAACAATCAGCAGCCAATTTAAAAGTAAAACACTTTGTTGTTTTTCTAAAAGCTTCTGTTTAAGCTGGAACTTCTGTTTAATAACATTACCCCTTTAGTACTTTTGATAAACAGAAAAGTATCTTTTCAATATAATCTTCTTTCAATAAGATTAAAGTAAGATATTCCAACTACTTCTTCTTCTTAAGGCAATTTTTGAAATCTTAATAATTTTTTGTTTCTTGACGGTATTAATTCGTTAAATTTTGCTGGGTGGTTGTGATTACGATTTTTTTGGTTACCATAACATTATTTAACGTACTTCAATCCTTTAATTTTTTTCTCTACTTCTTCTTTTCTTCTTTCACTAATTAACCATGTCGAGAAATGGACAGTTTGGTCCAAATGAAATAACATTTGTTAATAATTTTTGGGGGTCAAAAGATGCTGGGTTTAATATTATTCAAACTAAAATTAAACATTCAATTAATACCATGCAAGAATTGTTGGATTACTATCTTGAAAGAATTAACATTGAAAAAGAGTATAATAAAAAAATTGAAAAACTTAATAATAAAATATACTTAGGCTCAAATGAAACCGGAAGCTTGAAAATAGCTTTAGATCAATTACAATGTGAAAATAATTCAATGTTGAAATATAACGGGAAATTGATTAAATCAATTAACCAAATAAATTACGATTCTCTTAATCATTTTGCCCAAGTTTACTCAAAAGAAGTTGGCAAAATAGAACATCATATGATAAAAGTTTTAAATAAAAGAAATGATTCTTTGAAAAACTTGGAAATATTAAGAACAAAATATCAAGACGAATGTGGTCAAATTAAATCCTGTTCTTTAGCTTGTCAAACTACCTGGGGTAAAGAATTAGAAAAATATGAAATGAAATTATCAAAATTAAAATCCAATTCAATCAATAATCAATTGAATTATCAAGCCGCCATTGACAAATATAAAGAATATAATGAAATTTGGATACGAGATTGGTCAATCTCTTTACAAAATTTCTATCAATTGGAAATTGAAAGAATTCAATTATGTAAAATGAATTGTTTTAATTTTTGTAATAATATTGCTACTTTATGTGTTGATAACGATAATTCAGTCGATAAAGCAAGATCTAGTTTTGCCATCATTAACCCTCCAAAAGATTTACAGGATTTTGCTGAAATTTATGGTACCGGTAATAAAATTTATCAATCTCCTAAATTCATCGATTATATGTCAGGCTATGATGATTCTTCTAATGAAAAAAATTATCAATTGGCCGAATTCGAAACCCCTGATTATACCAGGGTCTTAGCAAGAACTTATTCAACCCATTCAAACATGTCTCATATTAATCAATCTCCCCAACAACAACAACAACAACAACAACAACAACAACAATATCAAATACCTCCAATTCCAACAGTGACTAAACCATCTCCGGAAACGTTACCTCCTTCAATATCTTCTCCCTCGAGTCAAGCCACTCAAATTCAAACAATTGATCAATTGTCTCCCGTTCAATCAAATTCTTCTCCGCTAACTCATCATCCAACAACTCCAAGATCTTCCCATCCTTTACAAACTCCACCATTTGGCTCAAATGCTTTACAAAATAATAAGGTCGATTTACCTCCTCCAAGTCCAACAAATTATAATTATAATCAACAACATCTTCTTCATAGGAAAACCAATAGTAACCTTCATTTAACCTCTCCTCTGCAAATCCGTAGGAGAGCCCCCACTGATGGTTCACAATATAGTAATTTTGATGATAATCAAGATGTTTTTTCAATTAAAGAAAATAACTTTAAAAATTCAAATGGATCCTCTAATTCTTCAAATCCAACTAGATATTCAGATAGTGGCTCAAGTCAAGAAAGAAATTGGGCTAGTCCTCGTAAAGGTAAACAATTACATCAATTTCAAGAACAAATTAATTTAAAGTCAAAAGAAGGTACTTCTTATAATAAAAACTTAAATGTTTTAAATCAACCAAGCAATAAACCTGCCGTTCCAATTTCAAAAGATTTTTCTTTTGATTTCATTGCAAAAGCTTTGGAAGATATAAGTGCTGGTGGTGATGGTGATATGACTAAATATAGAAAATCAGTAAGAAGAGCTAAAAAGGAAGAAGAAGATAGAATTAGAGATGAAGAATACAGGAAATCAAATTCAATCCCAAATAGTCCTTTCAAACCGGCTTCGGATTTCATCGATGATTCAACAGAAGTGGCTACGAGATATGATTCAATAAGTTTTGCTTCTCCTATTCATATAAATTCATCTCCAAAATCAAATAAAAATATTCCTACTTCCAGATCCGGTCCTCCTAAGAGAATAAGACCAAAATCAATGTTGGAGCCAGTTTTAAATGATGACTTATATAACGAAGATCTGATTGGTACTACAATTGTTAATAAACCAATGCCTTCTCCAAACCAACAACAACATTTAATGTCTCCTAAAAAGGCTCCTTCTTCAATCTTTCACAAAGCTTCTAAATCTTTCACTGATCTTCATTCAATGTTAGCTGATGATACCGTTGAAAAATCCACTCCAATCACTCGTCAACCTTATATTGCTAAGGCAAAGGCAAGATATTCTTTCAAAGCTCAAAATCATAATGAATTATCCTTTAAAAAAGGTTGGTACATGTACATTGTTCATAAACAAGATGATGGTTGGTTTGCAGTGGAATTAGGCAAAAATTCTAATGATCGTGTGGGTATGTTTGGTCTTGTCCCCGGCAATTACCTTGTTGAAGGTGATCATATCTTTTAATTCTTCTTATTTAGTTTCTAATTTGCATCTTTTCAATTATTCATTTCAAATCTTGTGTTTCTACTTCTTTTTTTTTTTCTACAATGTATATCTAGAGTTAACCCAATCCTGTAAGTTCTACGTGATCCACTGACCTGCTTGACCCACCTCCTGCTTCACCTACTTGATCGAGTCTTCAGGTGGTCCAGTGCTAATCCAATGGAAAAGTATAGGGGAAAATTGTTAGGCAATCGGATTTTCTCGCAGTTCTCACCAAAATTTTTTTTTTTGGCCAAACGACCAAACAAAAATCAAAAGAAAAAGAATTGGGGAGGACATAGGCTAGTCTTTGATACGAGTTTAACTAGAAACGATTCGAAATCGAGGAGGAGAGACCGAACAGCAAGCTTAGAAGAACCCACTGAAACAACCGAGATGTCAATTATCAAACCAATTGGACCAACCAGTGCGCCTCAACCATACTCGATCAAGTATCTACCACCACTAATAGTTGGAGGAGCGGTTTTCAATACTCAATATGCATCAGATCCATATAAGTTACCGGTGAAGGAGATTGTTTCTCAAGCGTTCAGAAGTGGATTAATTGCCATTGACACCTCGCCATATTATGGAGCATCCGAAGAATTACTTGGGAAAGCCTTATTTGAATTGAAAAGTAAATGGAATAGAGAACTGTATTTTATTTGTACTAAGGCTGGTAGAATTAAATTAAACGAATTTGATTATTCAAGGGATGCTGTTAGGAAATCTGTTGAAAGATCGTTAAGTCGATTGAATACTAAATATCTTGATTTAGTGTATATGCATGATATTGAATTTGTTAAGGAAGATGAAATTTATGAAGCACTAAAAGAATTATCATTGATGAAAAGGGAAGGTATAATTAAAAACATTGGGATTTCTGGATATCCGGTTGAATTTTTATATAAGATTGCTAAAAATTGTCATGATTCACATCAAGATGATATTGGATCATTAGACGTAGTAATGTCCTATAGTAATGGATGTATTCAAAATACTAAACTATTTGAATACCATGATAAATTCTTAAATGAATGTGGACTTCAAAAATTACTCAATGGATCAATTTTGAGTATGTCTCTATTAAGATCCCAAGTTACTCACGATTTCCACCCTGCATCCCCAGATTTGAAAAATTGCATTTCAAATATTGCCCAAACTTTAATAAAAGAAGACCAAGTTGAATTAGCCGACTTATCCACTCGCTTTGCCTTAAGACACTGGCTATTTGGTTTAAGTTTCGGTAAAAAAGACTCTGAAAGACCCGGTTATTTGAGATGGAATAAAAAAGTTTCAATTGTTTTGGGTGTTTCTAGTGTGGAAGAACTCAATGTTGCAATTAATTGTTACTGGCAAGTTAAATTGAACGAAGATGGCGTCAATGATAAAGATACTCCTTTGGAAGAAAAAGTACATCGAATGCTAGGTCATCATTTGAACGAAACCTGGCCTAGTGGTATAAACCATTGATTATCCTTTTTAGACTTTTTTAGACTGTTATATATTTTTTTGATTTTTTTTTTTTTGATTTTTTTTTTATAAAAGAAGAACCCCTTTGGCTTTCATATATATTTAAATAAAACAAAGTAAAGTTATTTACATCAACCCTTGTACCATCCTATAATCATTGAAGTTTTTCAATTTTCTTTTGCAGTTTTACGCGTGCGCCATCAAAAAACAACTGGCCCAAAAGTCTTCCTTTCTTCTTCTTTTCCCCAATATATTCAGCATTCACTGGTCAATTGAAGAATCATGGCATACAGAAAGTTTTATAAACGGGGAGGAGCATCCAATGCATCCACGGGCAGAAGTGGGGCAGCCGTGACGTCCACGGGAGGCAAAGACGTGGTGATAGAATTAGATAAGAAGAAGCAAGTAACGGTCAGACAGTTCAATGGGATCAATTTGGTGGACATACGAGAATTCTACTTTGATAAGGATACCAAGGAGAAAAAACCTGGGAAAAAGGGGATATCACTAACAGAGGACTCGTGGCTTAAGTTGGTGGAAAACCAATCAAATATCCAAGATGCCTTGGATAGGTTTAACGGACTTGGAGCAAGCAGTGGGACAATCGAGCCCCCTACCAAAAAGCCAAAAACCGAAAAGAAACCGGCAGAAAGTGAAGAGGAGGAAAACGACGATGACGAATTTGAAGACGTCACTGAAGCTAAGCCCAATAACCTCAACAACAAAGCTGAAGCAGAACCGGAATCAGAATCAGAAGAAGAGTAAAACCGTGAATAAATACAATTATATACGATATCAATTGAATTATATTTTTCTGTAGTTTCACTGACTTGATTGGTCATACCAGAAGGAAAGGGTCCTTTTTCAGCCTTCTTCTATTTATATCCTCCAGGTCTCATTACACCATTTGCAAAGCCACCTCCCACCCAAACCAGTTGCAAAAATCGCGATATTACCAACAGCTCCTTCTGCTTCCTGGTGACTGTTGCAATATCAGGCTATTTGAAATTGAAATGACCCTAAAGCTTTTCGAAATTTCGGTTTTTTTGCAATTTTACGGTGGGTGCACGGGTGTCAGATGGAATCAAATGAAACAACAAAAAAAAAAGATACGAATAGCAATGAAGTGAACAACTAATTTAATAATCACGGAATTCTCCTTCGTTTTGAAAACTTTTGTTGATAATAACTTGTATTTGCTGCTCAAATCGTTTTAGCCTAAAGCCCAAATCAAACTGATAATAGAAAATGGGTAAGAATAAAGGCAAATCAAAGAATAGATCAAGACCAAGACGAGAATTTGGTCTGCAAGGGAATGGCTCCTTTGCACCAGTTGGGGTTGGAGCAAACTCGGTAGAGTCTCCTAATAACCAATCGTCATCGTCATTCCCATTACTTGAGAATAATCGGTTGAATCCATCTGGTTCAAATCACTCGGGAGTGAACCATTCCAATTCAGGTATTAATCTTTCTGCTTATATCGATCATCGAATGCATGATGATTTGGCTCATATCCATTCTTCTCCCGCAAGATCAAGACGTCGAAACTCTCTGCAAAACTTCCATTCTCATAATCAAGGACAAACGGCTATGCATAACACTAATCATCAGATACCCAAAGCTTTCAATACAGATTCAAATATTCCTAGAAATAAAAGATCAGCAGTTTCCAGTTCAAATGTTGGTAATAATTCCGCAAGACAAGCCATCTATGAGAAAAGGGCAAGTCTTCCATTAACCAACCAAAATCTTCAAGGATTACTTTCTCAAAGCAACGGGAACGATCTTCCTTATCGGTATAATAGTAATCGGGCTGAACGTTCTGCATATGGCTCGGTTTTATTAGATATGGATCAATACACTAAGGAACAGCGTAATCTTGCTTCTAATCAAACCTGGCACGAACCTTTCCATGATGGTCAAAGCTATAATGGCAGCAATGAAGATTTACTTTCGATTAATTCATTGGAGTTTGGTGGTTCAAATCCATCTTCGGATCATTCAAGTGATTCAACATCTTTAGATGATGTTTGTTTCCCCGATTATTACGATCATGAAATGGACTCTGAAGGTAATAAACAATCCAATTATCGCTGGCCAGATTTACAAGTTATGCAAGAATTTGTTAATCAAGAATTAGAGGAGTATGGCGATGATCACAACGAAAGTAATCATGAAAGAGATCAACAGAATGTGAATTTCCATTACCCTTTGGCTCATACAGTTCACAGTGGCAGTAACGATGAACCAAGATCACCATTTCTGCGTGATGAATCCCATTCGCCTTCCCTGTTGGCCAATGAACAAGATTATGTATCTCGTGAAGATACTCCCTTACTTAATAATACCCAGGTTAATGAAGTTGAATCACTTGAGACAACTAACAACTCTTTTAGAATTAGACCTCAACCTATTCAACCTTGGGAAAAGTCAAAAGAACATGTACAAACTATTTTAAGTAATAGTCAATATCAGACTCCTAACCAACACAAACATCAACACGCTGATAAATCTCCCCAAAAACCACAGGTTGATTCAAGCTTATGCCGCTTCACCTATTTCCGGGAAGACTTACAAAAAACGATTCATTCACCAACCATTAGTGGTCTTTTAGCAAAAGACGGTAGCAATAAATTTCAAGATGGTTCAGTTTCACTCCAAAAGAAATGGGGGGATGGCCTTAATGCTCAAAATGATGATATTTTAGAAGAAACAAACCTAACGTTAAAAGATTTATTCATGCCATCCTTTTACTCTCAGAAAAATGGGTTCTCATCAGCTAGTGAATCAGTGAAAGATGGAACACCTGTTCCAATTCCTGCAAGTGATTTAAATGACACCGCTCAGGCAGCAGACTCTTCGAATCCTTTAGGAGAAGCATCAACGTCCTTCAATAATAATAACGTGTCCTCCAATAGAATAAACTCTTTAACAGGTTTGAATAACGCCTCTCGTGTTAGCAACCAAAAACAAGGTACTGCTATGGAGAACAAAAATATAAGTCTTGCAGCACCTGGCGTCCCTGGCACAGCTACCGCCACTGGATCTCTAGTAGCTTCTAATTCCAACGACATCAATGTAAATCCATTTTGGTTAGATGTCCTTGATCCAACAGAGGAAGAAATGAAAGTACTTTCAAAGACATTCGGTATCCATCCGTTAACCACCGAAGATATATTTCTTGGAGAAGCTCGTGAGAAAGTAGAATTATTCAAATCTTACTACTTTATTTGTTTCACTTCTTTTGATATCGTTTATGAAAGACGTAAACAAAGAGCAAAAGAACAGGAGAAAAAATTCAATAAGTTACAAGAAATGTATGATAGATTGGATAATTCAGGGGCAAGTGGACATGAAAGTGTATTTGGTGGGAATGAACGTAAATCAAAGATTTGGTCGACGTTTTCGAGATTATTATGGAGATCCCGAGATAACTACAAGTCGAATGTCTCACATGATTATCACGGTAGCTCGAATAATAGATCCAAGAGTAGTTCATCAACAAGGACCAAGACTAAGAAAATCAGAGAAGGAGAATTATCACCGCTCAATATGTATATGATTGTTTTCAGAGATGCTGTGATTACGTTTCATTTTTCTGCGACTCCTCATCCAATCAATGTCAGAAGAAGAGCTAGATTATTAAAGGATTATCTCACAGTATCATCTGATTGGATATGTTATGCATTAATTGATGATATCACTGATTCTTTTGCACCAATGATTGAAAGTATTGAGGAGGAAGTTAATCAAATAGAAGATGCTATTTTGAAAATGCACTCTGGAGACACTGATAGTGAAGAAGAAAGTGATAGTGAAGAAGAAGAAAGTGATGATGAATATCAAGAAAAACGTAATAAGGTTCGTCACAATTCGGATCATATTTTTTATAGACGTAAAAGATCCAAATCCACAGTTGATGGAAATTTTAATACTCCTAGATTGGGTAAACCTGGACGTAGTGGTTCATCGGTTACGTCTCGTAAATCCAAGAAATCATCTAAATCCTCCTCAACAAAGTCTACTTCTTCCAAGATTCTAGGTTGGAAACGTAAAGGAGATATGTTAAGACGTATTGGTGAATGTCGTAAAAGAGTAATGTCGGTATTAAGGTTATTAGGATCCAAAGCTGATGTGATTAAAGGTTTCAGTAAACGATTCTCAGAGCAATTAGAGGCTACTACTCTTTGGAACTCAAATGGTGCTTATATCAATAGAAGCTCCAATGGCCTTCAACCCAAGTCCGATATTGGGATGTATTTGGGAGATATTCAAGATCATATTGTTACCATGGTACAATCCTTAAATCATTACGAAAAATTGTTGGCTAGATTCCATTCTAACTATTTGGCACAAATCAACATTGACATGACTAAAGTCAACAATGACACCAATGACGTTTTAGGTAAAATCACCATTCTCGGTACCATAGTATTACCAATCAATGTTGTTACTGGTTTATGGGGTATGAATTGTATTGTTCCTGGCCAAGATTATGAGGGATTAGCCTGGTTTTTCTCAATTGTTTTTTGCATGTTTTTATTCAGTGTCTTTGCTTACTACTACGCAAAGAGAGTTTACGGTTTATAGATTAATAATTCAATGGATACTCTTAAATCAATGAACACTTTTGCATTGTAAAAAGGTTGCAAAGGATTTTTTTGCGGCTTAAAGAAACACCGCTCGTGCGTCGACCAAAAACTGATCCTGAAATTCTAATGATACTTTTTTTGCTGGAAAGAAAGGACCAGCTAATCTTTAAACGGCAAGGATCAATTGGCATTAACTCTTCCTTTCAAGTAGTATTAGATAATCCAAAAGTATTGATTAGAGCAAGATGAGTCTTCAAATGTCATTAGTTTTCGGGGCCTTAATTGGCCAAATGGGGATATTAGTTCTTTTATTACTTCCATTGCCATTAAGCGTTAGAACCAAAATTGTTGAAATATATGATCTATTAGGGAACTCAACCAATGTTAAAGTTGGGATAGTGTTTAGTGTGTCGCTATTAGGGTTGTCATTCATCGACTGCGTACAAAGATTAGGTAGATATGGATTCAATTCACCCTATTTTACTAATTTTAATGCAGTTGCCAGTCAAGGTAATTTAACTTATGATCAATTGGCTACTAAATTTTACACCCAAAGAAATTTATACTTGAATGGAGCAGTATTATACTTGACCTTATCAATTTATACCATGATTACTATTATTAAGAAATTGGTTAAAAAGGAAATTGAATATCGTAATTTAAGTCAAATAAACGAAGGAGAATTTGCTAGTAATGAAGAAGAAATTGCTAAATATAAAGAATTAATTAAACAAAAGGAAATTGATATTAAAACGTTTAAAAAACAAGTTGAAGGATTACAAAAATCTTACAATGACTTGACTCCTTCAAACGAAACTTCTAAAACTGATTGAAAAAAACGAAAAGCCCATTTTCCTTAACTCGCTGGCTATCTCTTATGTTGAATATACAATATTACAAGTAAATCTTACTGTCTGCATTGTAATTTGAATGCTCTCTTGTAGTTACTCTACCTACCCAGTCTCCTGTACATAATAACAAGAAACCAGCATATTCCCACGTCAACCATTAGCGTTAAAAAACAACTTCTGTGAATACGAAACGAAATGCATTCAGTGATAATCTTAATGGTCATCGACTCGAAAGGACTAAACGAGATGTGCTAAAGATTCCATGCATGCTTTTAGGTTTTAAAACTAGTTTATTTTTTTTTTTTGTCTTTTTCAACTTCAACATTTCCTCACGAGAAGATTACCACAAGCTATTCTGACTACTCCGGCTACTCCGATTATTATTCTATCCCCTCTCGTGTTGTACCTCGACTCGAGCATACTGAATCTTTGCTGTTATATCTCTAACAATAACACTCTTTGGAAACAATTGGGTTAAACAAGGAAACCGTCTTTTTTTCTTTTTGTTAGAGTTTTTTTTGTTTCGCATTGGCGCAGGTACGGCGTGCGTGAACTGCCAATCAAAGACAAATGAAGTAATTAACAAAACTCCATTAGACTTGCTTACAAGATCAATGGTAAGATTACTCATAACTATATTGGAAAGAAAAAGATTAAGTTACTATTGACAAAAATATAGAATAACACAATTCATACACGTAGAATAAAATTTTATAATAAAATAGGGTAAAAAAAAAGGGGGGGCTAATAATTAGGCAACAAAAAGAAAAGATAATAGTAGTAGTAATAATAAAAGACTTTTAAACGAAAATAAGCAAGGTTGATAAAAGAAACAAAGAGGCTTAATGGTTTTATTGAAATTGATTATTTTTTTTTGCCATCTTCAGATTTTGGAGGAGGAGGTTGCGGTAAATTTTGGTTTAAGTATTGATAACCAGGGTAGACTGGTTGACCACCATACGAAGAGTAGTTATTATTTGGATAAGGCTGGTAGTACTGGTTTGGATAATAAGGTTGTTGATATTGATATTGAGGAGCACCTGGAGTTGGTTGAGGAGCATTTGGAGCTTGTTGAGGAAGTTGTTGAAGATTACCAGTGGTGGTAGTTGGAGAAGATTGTTGAGGTCTTGAATCTATAGGGGATTGTTTTGTAGCATGAGTACTTAAAGGAGTATTAGCTGAACCACCTGCGGCAGTAGAATTATTTTGATTAGTATTAGTAGATGCAGCACCATTTGGATAAGAGTATTGTTGATAATAACTAGATAATTGAGCAGCTGCCACGTTTGGATTTGGATTAGTGGTGGCAGGAGTACCGTTATTCAGAAGATTAGCAGTTGCTGCTTGGGTGATTGGAGTTGATTGTTTTAATTGATTTGAATTTGCTGCGGCAGAAGCAGCTGGGGTAACTCCCGTTTGTATAACTCTTTTAATATCTCTAACAAATAAAGGATATAATAAATCAACAATTCCTTCACGTTGAGCCATTGCCAAGGCTCTTTCAAAAGGAATCCACACTCCTTTCAAATGCATTGAGCCAATTTTAACCACATGACGAACTTTTTCCAGTTTTAAAATTCCGTCACGACGACCTCTAGTCATTTGAGCAACATTTAATAATTTAGTACCATTAATCATATTATTATCGGCTCTTCTAACCACGGAAACATTATTGGCATCAACTTGATAACATAAAGTTTTTTCATCTTCCCACATGGTAGTAGTAACTCTTGGTCTAATACCTGGAGGTTGATATTGACCAACAGTAGAAGTATTGGCAGTATTTAAAGTATCAGTTTGAATTGGAGTAGAAGCAGTATAATTGGTATTAGCAGTTGTTGGAGCAGTTGTTGGAGCAGAAGCAGCAACAGCGGTAGCAGCAGCAGCAGGATTCGAAGAACCAGTTGGTAGTTGATTATAATGTTGAGGTTGAGGTTGAGAGATTTGACTTTGAGGAATTGATTGTTGATATAACGAATAATTATAAGGAGCTGCACCATATGGGTATTGCGGAGCGTTTGTTGATTGATGTTGTGGTTGTTGAGGTTGAGGTTGTTGTTGAGGTTGTTGTTGTTGTTGTTGTTGATTCATATAATAATATGATTGATTAGAAGTATTGGCTCCATTTAATAATTGTTGATATTGTTGGTATTGATCTGGGTAATAATTTTGGGGGAATTGTTGATATGGCTGTTGCAGTTGATTTGGAGGTTGTTGTTGACTGGTTTGAGGCAAGGTTGAAGAGGATCGTTGAGGTTGCTGAACAACATAGGGTTGTTGAGTAGCTTGCTGGGTCTGTTGCTGAGTAGAATTAACTTGAGTTGGTTGTTGGCTTGAAATCTGTTGTTGATTTGGTGCTGCTTGTGCTGCCAGTTGAGCCAGTGCCAGAGGTACTTGGGGGGCCAGTTGAGCCAGATAACTAGTATTCATTATAGGCTGTTGTTCTAAACTGGACATAGTGATGATAATGCAAGATGTGAATTATTAAGTGTTATAGTATATGAAATGGTGTATGAAAAGTATTAATACAATGACGAAAGAAAAGCTGAAAAAAAAAAAAAAAAGAAAGAAAGAAAGAAAGGGAACAAAAAAATAACAAGAACAGTGATATGTATATGAAAAATTAAAGAGAGAAGATGAAGGGAAACAAAA